>NC_041233.1:69487947-69552345 GCF_002837175.3 Physeter macrocephalus
CAAACAATAAATGCTTTAGAGGGTGTGGAGAAAAGGGAACCCTCTTGCACTGTTGGTAGGAATGTAAATTGATACAGCCACTATGGAGAACAGTATGGAGGTTCCTCAGAAAGCTAAAAATAGAATTACCATATGACCCAGCAATCCCACCACTGCATATACCCTGAGAAAACCATAATTCAAAAAGAGTCATGTACCAAAATGTTCATTGCAGCTCTATTTACAATAGCCAGGACATGGAAGCAACCTAAGTGTCCATCAACAGATGAATGGATAAAGAAGATGTGGCACATATATATGGAACCTAAAAAAAAAAAAAAATGTCATGAAGAACCTAGGGGCAAGATGGGAATAAAGACGCAGACCTACTAGAGAATGGACTTGAGGATATGGTGGGGGGTGAGGGTAAAGCTGTGACAAAGTGAGAGAGTGGTATGGACTTATATACACTACCAAATGTAAAATAGATAGCTAGTGGGAAGCAGCTGCATAGCACAGAGGGAGGAGATATGGGGATATATGTATATGTATAACTGATTCACTTTGTTATAAAGCAGAAACTAACACACCATTGTAAAGCATTTATACTCCAATAAAGATGTTTAAAAAAAGAAAAATCAAACCTGAAAAAAAAAAAAAAGTTGTTCTCAAACCCTGCAAAGGATTCTGTGCATATTCGAGCTTCTTTCCTCTCTCATCACCTGTGTTTCTCGATATTCTCTTTATATTCTGTAGGATTTTTTTAAAAGGAAAAAAATCTTCTGTGGTTGAAGGACATGTCAAAGAATAGAGGATACAGTTCTTTTTTTTCTATAAATTTATTTTATTTATTTATTTTTGGCTGTGTTGGGTCTTCATTGCTGTGCGTGGGCTTTCTCTAGTTGCCGGGAGCAAGGGCTACTCTTCGTTGCAGTGCACGGGCTTGTCATTGTGGTGGCTTCTCTTGTTGCGGAGCATGGGCTCTAGGTTCACAGACTTCAGTAGTTATGGCACGCAGGCTCAGTAGTTGTGGCTCGGTGGCTCTAGAGGGCAGCCTCAGTAGTTGCGGTGCACAGACTTAGTTGCTCCGCGCCATGTGGGATCTTCGCGGACCAGGGCTCGAACCAGTGTCCCCTGCATTGGCAGGTGGATTCTTAACCACTGTACCATCAGGGAAGTCCTGAGGATACAGTTCTAGATCAAAAGAAGTTTCATGGTACGACTTTAGAAGCTCATTTGACTTACGGCCCATCTTTCCTCATGGAAGCATTAAATAGCTCTGTACAATAAGGCTGGCACTCTTTCGGTAAAATACAGGTATTTTTCCTCCTGCTCTAAAAGAATGTGTATTTCAAAATGTGCATATCAGCAGTTAGAAAGCCATATATATATATATATACATATATGTATATAAATCTTCTTTTTCAATGTACTGAAAAACCTGTACCTAATCATGAATATTTTTTTCTTCACAGATTGTTTTTTTCCCTTCCAGAAACTCATGTTTCTTGGCATGACACCGGGACCAATGTCCTTTTTTTTTTTTTTTTAACCTAGAGATGAAAGAGGAGTGCCATATCCCCAACCAGGCATATGAAATTCTGAAGCCCCCTAATTTTTACTTTGTTTTACAAAAAGCTCCTTCTCTTTGGGAAAGGTAATTTGTTATTCACAGTTTCCTTGTCCTCATATTTTTAAGGGAAAAATTGTAGATATTGTAAAGAAAGCTCTAGGCAATGTTTTCATTCCTGAATCTTTAGGGAGTTATAAAAACAAACGGATTACTGAATCTACAAGAGAAACAATCGTGAAGTCATTACATTTAAGCATAAGCAAAATTTCCTCTTGGATCATTAAGTTATAGAAGAATAGAAAGATTGCATTTTGAGATTCAGATAAAGCTAGGTAAACATAAGTCAAACAAGTAAATTTTTACATTTCAGGAGTATTAGCAGCAGTTGAGTTTAATAGACTTCTGACATTCTAAATTTAAAGCTTCCTTTACTGTGCTAATAGACATCTGCCCTTAAGAAGAAAATAAATAGAATGAACGAACAATTTAAAACTAAAATGTGTCTTTTTTTCATTCTCTTTATTTACATAAAAATTTTAAAACATCACAAACTGTTTGAAAGAAGGAGGGAGCAAAAGATAACCCACTTTCTCTCTCCCCAACTATCTCCTTCAAATCTATGCCTTTTCCTCAGGCCATAGCCCCTACTTAGTGTGCAGCCCATGTCCCACAAGTTGGATGTCTGGGCAACTCAGTCCTGATCAGACCAAAGCCACTGACCCTCCTATTTCCTCTCCTCCAACACATTCTCAACAGTTGACTTTTGGCTTTTTTTCAGTTCAAGTCCTGGGACCTGATTGGCTTATTGATGGTTAATGCTTCTCCTTCCCTCTGGTTGGTCCAGCCCTCTGCCTCTACCCTCTTCTGGTAACTAGGGACCGCTCCTTCAGAACCAACGCTAAGCCCTAGACCTCCCACTGGCTTTAGTCCAAGAGGCAGGCATCCCTTTTGGGTGGGCCTAAGTCGGACAGAAACACACCCATTCACAAGGATCTTTAGTGAATTTCCTTCTAGTCTTTTTCCAGTATCTTTCTTCCTTCATAGTTACAATAGTACACCCACACACATATCTGAATATCCTGCCTTTTTCTTTAAAGTTACATTATAAACATTTAGTATCATCTATATAATGTCAAGTTTAAGGTAAGAAATTACTCTCCAAATGATACATAATAATTTATTGGGTCATTCTGTCACAGGAGTGAACATCTGTTGTTCTTTCTTCTCGCATCTCTCTTTTCTTTCGGGAAGTGCCTCTGCCCCTTTGCATGTGATCTGAATAAGATTGTTGATCACAATGTTTTCACTCCTCATTTTGCCTATAATCCTCTTAAGAGGATTATATCAATTTACATTTTATAAGCAGGTAAGCAGATGACACAAGCCAGGCCAGGCCAGTTAGATATGATCTGCAGATAGTCTTGAGCAAGGCATTGCCCCACTCAAAGTTTGGTTGATGAGCAGCAGGTGACTGAAGTTGGGTCATTCTAACAGCAGTATCCCTAAGAAATACTGTCCATTATACTGAGATTCCTGGAGTTACCCTGGTTCCCATCCTTCCTGATGCCATTGATTTGAGGAACTACCCAAACTTTCCAATATATTTTTTTGCTGAAGATTGTTAGAGTTGTTTTCTGTTCTGTGCAGCCAAGGAATTCCAAATGGTACACTTGTTGCTAGGCATCTTTAGTTATTTTTACTATTTTGAATACTTCCGTGATAAACATCTTTGTGTGTATGCTCATATGTACGTATAATGGCTTTTTATACATTTTAAATAATTTCCCAGAGGTGGAATTACTCAGTCAAAAGCTATGAATATTTTTCTGATTCTTGATATAAATTACTCAAAGGTTTCTTAAGAGGATTATAACAATTTACATTTTATAATACATGTTACAGAAAGTACTATCGAAAAATACTACAAAAATTTGCTTCTCTGTTCAGAGGACCTTATAATAGATACTATGTTGGAAGTACTTGATGTAGGAACATAGAGTGCTTTCAGTTTAACTTTTAAACCATTTAATTGGGTTGTTTATAAGATCTTACACCGTTTTGGCCAAACAGGCATTTATAGGTTGATCTATACCAAACGTAGGATAATAAACAGATTGCTTGTTCAACAAACTTAAATCTGTAATAAAAAGCTGACACTTACTGAATATTTGATGTACACTTTGCAAATGGCTTTGCATCATTCCATGAACTTCTCAAAATGACGCTGCTATTATCCCTAACTTATAGGTAAGGAAAGGAAGGCTTAGAGAACTTGATTAACTTTCCCACAGCTTGTACTGGGGCCAGAACCCAAATCCATGTGGCTTTTAACCCTACTATAAAACTGCATCTCAACCATCTCTTCCTGTAGAACCTGGGGTCAGAAAGCCAGGTTGGACTCCTGACTCCACCACATAGTAATTGGATAGCCTTGGGGAATTCACTCCACTTCTTTGAATCTTAGTTTTCTAATCTATAAAACTAAAACAATAATACCTACCCTATCTACCTCATAGGACTTTGTGAAACACATAGAGATAATGTGGGAAAGTGCTCCACAAATGTAAAGTATTAGCATGATTACTTAGAGGAGTGAGCACCATGGAGAAATATCTCTGAGCTCTGTGAGAGGTCATAAAGAACACTGGGGCCTTGGGATACCCACTCCTCTTTTTCTGCCTTGAGTTTTGAAGCAGTTGAGATACATACACAAGTCCAATAGATGAGAATGAGCTATCACCTGGACTGGGATGGGGTTTAAGTGTGTGGCCACGATGGGCTTCCTAATACTTCATGACTGAATAAGGAGACAGATTACTGACCTGCCACTGGCAGATCTGGACACTTTGTGTCTCGACCTGCCACTGGCAGATCTGGACACTTTGTGTCTCTCCCAGAGGGCAACCTCTTACTGCATGGCAATGGAGGAGAAAATTGGCTGAGGACAGCCTACTCCAAAAAGCAGAGCATGAATGGCACTGAGCCACAGCTGGTCAGATCCTCCTTCCTGAGTAAACAATCACATCATTCATTCTGGACAAAGCCAGTGAGGTGGTGCAGAGACAGAGAGAGCAAGAGTTCCTCCCAAGTTTTACCCACCCGGGAATCTTTATGGGGATATGGAAATATGAGGTTTGGGAGAAGACAGTTTCCCTCTTAACAGGGAAGAATCACCATCCTTATTAGTAACAGGAAAGCAAGGATCAGAGGGTGTCTTTCCTCAACTCTTTCTGCCTCCCATGTGGCTGAGCTGAAGGGAGCCATCTGTGGCTGCTGCATATGATTTTGTCAACTTTGTAATTCCACACCCACTCCTTAACTCCCCACCATGTGGCCTTCAAATTGTTGGTTTAAAAAGTGAAATGTGTTTCCTCTCCTATGAAATACAGACCATTGTCAGAATGCTTGCATTGTTCGCTCTCTGATGTAACCCTTTCACAGCGTTTGGGCTGCTTTCTTTCTCTGTGGGGTCCCCTTCAGGTCCAAGTGTGTGCCAGCCTCATCTGGGCAGCAGAAGCCCCGTGGAAGGACACTAGGAGACGAGAGCTGATGGGAATTTTGGGATTAGCTGTCACGGTTGCCTGGTCCTGTCAATAGTACTCAATAAAGCCACAAGGCCAAGTGTTCCCTTCTGCATACTAATTGCTGGATCAGATTTCTCAGTGCAGAAGCACTTCCCAGGCAGTCAATTTTAGAATATTAGTCTTGGTTCTTAAGTGGTTAAAATCCCTAGCTTGTCTTTAATCTGGGTCTGGAGAATTCTTACTTATAGCTGAGATTCTGCTAAGATATTTTTGCCCTTAGTATACACAGATCTTTTCCCAGTTTCTTAGCTCCCTGAATCAGTTATATCTGATCAACTGTCTCTTTCCAGTCTCCAAGAGTGTTAAGTGCATATTCCACCAGGTTTAGCGGACAGGAGAGCTTCTAAATGTCTTTCTCTTTGCTCCCTTTTCTTTCTCACTGCCTCTCTGCCAATCAGTCCCTTCTCTCCAACTACACCATTATGAGGACCACTAAGGAGGTCTTCTAGGGCCACCCTAGTTCCTGTCCATCCAGAAGTCTGTTGTTCAACCTTTTTGCTGGTTCTATGAGCTGCCCCTTCACTATATTCCTATTTTGGCTTAAGTTAGCCAGTCTCCTTGCAACCGAACACCAGTGTGCATGCAGCGAGCTATGTCACTGCTGAACTGACGCAGCTTTTCTTGTCAAATCTCTGTTTGTGTACGTTTGTGTGCATGTCTTTTCTCCTCAGATAGCATGTGGTCTTCTCAAGGGTGCTGGACCACGTTCCATCCACCCGTAGATGTCATACAGCACCTGGCAGTGCCTTTCACAAAGGAAGTATACAACAGACATTTATTGATCGATTGTTCCACTTTCTCCTTTATCTTCAGCAACTCCCCACTCATATCAAACATCTCCATAGAGTACCAGAGGAAGCACTTAGCTTTACCTGCAGCTATGGTTCCGTCCCCACAGCAGCTAAATGATAACCAAGGAAGGCAAATATAATCCTTCCCTGGCATCAGGCCCTCGGTCTTCTGAGGCCCCATGGCAAATAGCAGAGCTTGTGGGATCTATTTTTGATCATCTCCTCTTCTGCTCACCCTGTGGACTCACTCTGGACTCTCTGTGGGGATTAAGTCCCTAGAGTAAAGGGGCCAGATATAGAGAAAAATCATTATTTTATTGTATCATAGCAGTATAAATACTGAGTTCTCTGGTGTGTGTTTATGATAAGCCCATCTTTCTTTGTATGAGAGAAACAGAAAAGGTGAAAACTAGACTGTCATGGATTATTCAGAACTCTTTGATTACATGTGACATATACTCAGTTCAAACCAACCTAAGTCAAAAAGGAAAATATATTGGTTCATATAACCTTGTCACAGAGAGGTCAGGGTGGATAAGGCCTCAGGGACAAGGGAATGGGATACTAGGATTAATCCAGGGTGGGTTGCCCACCTGCCCCAGAGGTGGAAGTGGTGAGAGTGGAGTCCTATTAGAGGAGGGGGTGTATGGTAGGGTGGCGGTAAGCACACAAGGACAAGGGCCACCAAACCATTTTAAAAAATGGTTTCTTCTGATGTCTTCTTAAATTTTGCAAATACTTCCAACAAAGTAGCACGCAGGGAAAAGAACACAAGGACTTTACTGGTGTGTGCTGTGCCTGTGTCATGAGCCTGGCGCTGGCCTTGAACAGCTCATTCACTGCCTTGCCTGCGGCTATAGGTTCCCTGTAAAAAGCTTCTACAAAGTTGTTCTCGCGCTGGGCTCCTCATATGGTTCTGTCCCTTCCCTGTTGATTCACACCGGTGAGCTACCTCATTTCCTGACCCCTGGGACTGATGACTTGTTTGCATGAACTGCCTAACTTTGCTTTTGTTTTCATCCTGGAGGACAAAGTCTTCAGATTACGCTAAACCAAATAAACTATAGCCACTGGGCTACAGTCTCCCCCTGCTCCAACGGGGCCATGCTTCCAGCACCCTTCACCCTAGCTTAGGTCAAGCATTCCTGATTAGTGAAAAACCTAGTTCACAGTAGACATTCCAGAATCTGATTGTTTTTGACATGCTGTGAAAGTTATCCACACTTTGGAACTAAAGCATTACCCCACTAAAAGCAACATCCATCAGGCTGCCTCTGAACTGTAGTGAGAGCTAAATGGGGAATGTTCTAGAGAGCAGTATTTGGGGCACTTAACATATTCTCCAAAAGCTGTGCTTAGGGCACAGCACTGAAATTAACACCACTTAAGTCTGTCATATTCATGGAGTTGGTCTCATGCAATGCAGCTTCAGAAGTGGAGCCAATCTCTTTTGTGTGGCCAGCCTTCCTTCCTTCAGAAGTCAGCTGTGTTTTCTGCTGACTCTCCATGGAAAGGCAGTGCCTGAATCCTCAAAACCATCACCTGGAGTAGTAAGTACTCCTGACAGTACCGGAAGGCATCCACTGCTGGAGCTCCAAAGCCTGATAGATTATGGGAGTGAAATGAGAAAGCTGAGCTCTTCAGATAAACCTTGCTTTTTACAGGCCCCCTCATTTTATCGCATAATTATTCTGAATCCACTGATAATTTGTGCAATTTTCCTGTAAGTCATTCATACATAATTCTCTCTCATGCGATGCTTGGCTTTGCTAATACATATGTATTAATGAGAGCTACTTCTTAAGTGTAAATGTTTTATATGTGTTATGGCTCTTGGCTTACATACAAAGGATATTGAGTACTATGATACCGAGATCTTTTCTCTACATATGTAAAGAATTCATTGGATTGCTGAGGTAGACTGATTTGTCCATTTCTCTGCTCACTGGTAACAAAGGCATCGTTAGCTCAGGAACAAAAAACGAAAATCCATGCAATTAAAAGAACAGACTGACTTTGCCTGATGTAAAAATAAGACAAAAGAAACTGCATGAAAGACAGTATTTCTTTAATCAGATCACTGAGAGTCTATTAAAATATTTTTTTCTTTATGATGAGAACTATCTTGAATCAAGTGGTAAGTGATAACCTCTCTGGCCTTTTGTATTTACCTAGAATGGTGGCCTTGCCATAAAATCTCACCTAGCATGAGTACTGAGATAAGTGCCCTGGCTTGCTTTTAAAAGCACTCTGGATTATATTTTAGTCTTTCAGTGAATGAAAGAGAATAAACAAATCCCTCTGTGAGAACACCTCTTCCATCCTTGGGGAAGTCATTCTGCCAGAGTTCTATCTAGTAGTGACTTCTTCCTATTCATTAAATGTTGTCCCAGGCCCTGACACTGCTAATTTTTCTCTCATTTGTGATCACTTTAAACACAGGGAATTAAGTGTTCAATTTATTATTTTCTTTTCATTATATGAGTTTCAGGTATACAGCCTTATAGTTCAATATTTGTAAAGAAAAGTTCAACTTGCCTTCCAGGATATACTCAGCCTTACTGCAAAGATCTGGGGAAGAAACTTAGATTTCTGCAGAATCTCTTTCATCCCTTCCATTACTCAAACCCATTTAATTGTTTATTCTGTCCACAAGTTCTGGAAGACAGACAAGAAGAAAATGTCCCCATCCTGCTCCATTTTCTGTACTGGAAAAAGCATTTGTGGCAAAGCTGACCTTACAAAAGTGCATTAATGCTGGATGACCTTGAGGACCTTCTATAGGTCCTTTCTTTAAAAAAAAAAAAAATACACACATGCACACACAGTATTGCTGCAAAACAATGGTGATGGCAGTTTGCATACTGAACCAGCTGTTTCCCAAGAATGTTTTATCCAATATCCTCCATAGACAGTGAATGCAAAAGACTTAGGTTGGAAAAGTACATTAGCTTTTGATTAAAGCTTGGGTGAGGGCCAGTTAAATTTTAAAATCTGAATGAGCTTGCTGACTCAGGCTCCTTAGCAGCATAATGGACAGACAGTCCTCAAAGCTTTCACTTAAAAGGTTTCTGGTAACTGATGTCTAGAGAAATGAGTTGAAATATAATTCACTGAACTACTCAGCTTTCATCTGAAACAGAATATGTAATCTCAAAGAAGTCAACTGGTCTCTTGAAATTTTTAGGTGAAATTAAATTTAAAGAAGCTAGAGCTTAAGTATTTTGAAGAAAGGAAACCTCCAGTAGCTTTGTGATTATATCATTTTATCCTTTCCAATCCTGTATTTAACTCTGTTTATTGCATTTTAAGTGCAGCTAGAGTCACTGATCTGTTGATAACAAAGTCTGGAATCATTTGTGGGAGGTTCTCAGGATGTATCAAAGACTGACTTAATTTGAATTTTGTTTTTAATTTTGGGTTCTCTCTCAACTCTGCCTTCTCTCTTTTGTCTCTAACCTCAGCAGTAGAAACAAACTGTGCCTTTGCAGAAATCTCCCCAGGAGCTTGGCTACAAAAAAGGCCACTGAAACTCCCCTGAACTTGGAGGTGGTTTCATAAATCAGGACAATAATTCTCACCCCTTAGGCTACAGCCTGAGATCTGTCAGCTCTCCTTTGCAATGATCCTAGAGGTGAAGGGGTTCTCGCTTCCGTTTCTCACAAAGGAATATAAGTGATATTAATAGTCTTCTTTCCCAGTCCTGTGATATCTTGCTAAATTTATGGGAATACAGCAGCACTTCTGGAAGGTGCAGCAACGATGGCTACTTTAGAAAATGGGGGAGTTCTTTGCAGTCAACTCTGAGTTGAGGGCTCCTTGTATAACTTGTCTTCCCAATTAGGTTGTGAACCCCTTAAGAGAGCAGCTATATCCTTTACTCCTCCCGGATCTTCTCAGCCACTCCCATGCCACAGGATTTCAACAAATCTGTTACCAAGCCATCTTAATTCTTTCTCTGAAGTGTGACTTAGCTTCCTTTTATTTAGAATGTCTGCCAGTTTCCAAAGACCACTGTCTTCTCTTGAAATCAGCCTTACCAGCCATATTTGTACTATATGACTCGTTCAGAGGCAGTAGCTGATTGGAAAAGTGATGGACAATTGCCCCAAACGGAACCAATCAAATGCTCTCTCTCTCCCTTGGATTTTGAATTGAGATTCAGAAACAGCCATTTAGTCTCTACATGTGGGTAGAACTGAAATATATGAACTCAGAGATGGAGGGATGCAGTATTCTAAGAAGTGGAGAGAGAAGCAGAGGAAGCCAGCCTGCATAGAGAGAATGAAGTAGCAGAGAAGCAGACGTGAATTCAAAGAAGCCTGATACCTTTCTGGTTACATGCTAGCCACTTCAGGGGCCCAGATGCGTTCCTGTCTGGGAACATCATGATCCACTTGCATAAATCTATAATACATCCTTTCCCATCCCCTTTGCATGTTAAAGTTCTTTTGCTCTTGAAATCAAGAGTTCTAAACGATATAAAAATGTCTGTTATGCAGAAAGTAGAAGGGCGGTTACTAGAGGCTGTGGGGAGGGGAAAATGGGGAGTTGATGGGTATAGTTTCTGTTCTGCAAGATGAAAAAGTTCTGGAGGTGGGCTGCACAACAATGGGAATATACTTAAGACTACTGAACCGTATGCTTAAAAATGATTAGGAAGGTAAATTTATGTTATGTGTATTTTTTTCACAATTTTTCAAAAACCAGTTTAAAAATATACGTTATAGTCAGCTTCCTTTTCCTCCTCACTGCCACAGTCCTATTCGCGTTCCACTGCCCCAGGTATGGACAATGCCAGTTACCAATTTAGTCTCCCCTACTCCACCCCCTTGAAGCTGATTGCCAGCAGTCTCCCCTGCTTGCGTGGAGCAATTCATATTCCTAAACCGGCACTCAGATTGTGCCTTTCTCCAAGATACAAACCTTCATGGCTACCCACTGAATTCAGGATCAAGTTTCACTCCCCAGCCCGGTACACAGGACCTATGGGACCTTTCCAACCTTCTGATCTACTGATCCCCAATTGGAAGCAAACGCTAGTCAGGTTGTTCCACCTCATCCCCAGAATAGTACTTTCTCAAGCCATTTCTCCACCTTGGATACCCTTCGTCTGCTGACCACATCTTATCCTCTTTCGAAGCCCAGTTCCAGGCCCACCTCTTCCAAGAAACATTTTCTGACCACTCTATTTCCCCAAGGACATGTATTATTAGAATCACACTTCTTAGCATTTAAATACACACAGTTTCCTATGCATCTATCCTGTTCCTTTGTTAGTCTGCAAATTGTTTGATGATAGGGACTGAGTCTTAAATTGTTTGATTTTTTCCTAAATTATCTACCAGGATACCGTTCCCTTGGTAGGCTCTTAATAATGCTTGTTGAATGAAATCAGAAACAACGAAGGGCTGCTTTACCAGCTTGCCTCTTCAGGACAAACACTTGTAGAGAAGTAGCAGAAAAATTTATTGAATACTAAGTATTTGCCAGCTACCACTGCAAGTGTCGTACATGGATTGTATATCTCATTTAATCATTCCAACAACCCTATCCAATAGACATGATTATTATCCTCCTTTTACAAATGAAGAAATGCAGGCACATACAGTTAAATAACTTGCCCAAGATCATATCAGTAGGAGGCAGAGTAATGATTCTGAGCTAAATCTATTTGGCTCTTAAACCTAATGTTCTTTATACTCTGTCACCACACACTTCATACTCTATTGTTATTGCTAGCTTTCTTGCCTGGTTTTCCTGTGAATTATAACTTCCCCAGAGGCAGGAATCTTGTCTTAGTATGTGGTAGAGGCTCACTAAAAATCTGTTAAAGAAAGGAAAGATAAATTGCCTTTCTGTCTCAGGTAGGGAAGGAGGGAGAGAGGGAGGGAGAGAAGCAACTAGGGGAGAAGAAACTTTGGGGTAGAGCTTGTCCTGTTCCTAAACTTGGCAAGATTCACTCTTGCAGGGGGCTTGGCTAGAAAACTCCAGCTGACCTTTCTGAACCACATTCCCAATGTCATTGATCCCTTTCCTCTGGGGAGTTATTCAATCATGTGTTCACTGTGTGGGTGATAGTTGATAATAAATATTCTCTTGCCCTGGTCTCTTTGGCCAGCGTTCCTTGGCTTCCAGCCTGCACCCTGCCTGCTTTAAACAGACAGTACATGGCCTCACTTTCTGCCGACAAATGCAGAACTTTGGCCTCTCTTAGCCATCAAGTCTCCAAATCAAAAGAAAAAGATGGGGTTCCCTGCCCAGCCCTGCCCCTGTACCCCTGACCAGTTATCCATGGAAGCTGTAGAATATGGGTGGTGACATAGGTTTAAGGATGGGTAGGCAGATAACCCTAGCTACAGTCCCTGAAATTACACTGCTGGGGATTATTCCTTTGGGTTAAGAGGCTCCTCTCTCTCCCCTGCCACCCCCTCACATCTCCTAAGAGAGATAATATTAAGGTTGTTGTAAGTATTAAATGAGTTAATACATATATGTGCTTCGCACAGTACCTGCCACTCAATAGACAGTAGCTATGGTTGTTGTTCCAGTTATTATTATTATTATTATTATTATTTTACATCTTTATTGGAGTATTCCAGTTATTATTATCATTAGCAACAGTAGTATTAAAATGCGCCGTAACCCGGGAAAAGTAGCACATTAAGCCAGGATTAGTCACGAGCTGCCTCAAGAGGATTAGTTTCCTAGCCTTTTCATGCTGTTTCCCAAAAGGATGGTTCGTCAAGATGAGAAACAGGTAGAGATGACTTACTGCAGATTTGAAGTCTGGAAATGAGGAATGCTGTGTATCTAGGTGCAGTGTGAGGAGACAGGAGAGACCTGGGCAGGACACAGCAGTGTCCAGTGAGAACCCTTTGGTTCCAAGTGACAGCTAATTCAGACTAGTTTAAGCCATAGAGAACTTCTCAGAAGGGCAACTGCGGGGACCAGGAAGCAGGTGTCTCCTCTCACTCCCAGTTCTCTTGAATTCTGTGAGGCTTTATTCTCTCTTTCTGCAAACAGACTTTTATCCATGATGGTGATGACAGCCAACAATATATCTTTCCAGCTTTGGGACGAAAAATGCAAAAGGCTTCTTTCCTTCCGGCTTCAAATTTTGAAAAGAACCCCAGGGAAGAATATTTATTGACTCGGCCTGGTATACGTGTCCAACCCTGGCCTTTGAGTCGGGGAATTCAACCAGCATTGGTAGTTCCACAAGACTCACAAGAACAGAGCAAAGTAGGAAGGAGTCAAACAGAAAACAACAGATCTCCGTGGAGTTTATAGTACTCGGTTCTAGGAAAGCAGATATCCAGAGCCGAGGTGGCCTAAACATTTTCTTTTAGGCAGATGAAAATCCGCATTCTTCCAGCTAAAATGTTTCCGTTCTCTTTGTGAGGAGTTTCCATGGAGAGGCTAGCTTCGTGGGAGAATAGGAAGAAGACAACTCATGCTGTTTCTTATCGGGGCACATCTACTGCTATGTTCGTCAGTCCTGTCCTTCCCACAGCTCACGTGTCATTCCTCACTCTTGTGACTTCTGGGTTTTTTCTCTTTTCTTTGCATACTGTTCATATTCCCTTCCCTAAAAGTGACTCTATTAAGAGGGAGATTAGTCAGGTGGGCTGGTTAGAGTATGTGTTGATTTAACTCATAATCATATACCTGGAAGAGAAAATGTCAGACACATTTTAACAGCTCAGTATATAAAACATGGAGTACAAAGAAAACTGTAGACTTTCTCGTTGCCAACAGACACATGAAACAGGCAAGGAAAGAACATAGTGAAGAACAGTATTTAACAGCAATTGTAGCAATGTCCAATTTTGTCTGGGAAGACCATGGCAATGGGGGAAAGAAGGGAATGACATCCAGTCTTTAGAACAGTGTTTATAGGTTTAGAGCCAAGGTTAAATAATGAGAGAAAAATAAATGAAGTACAATTTCATTGGCTATCTGGTTGGGCCCAACATGAGCTGTGTCTGCGATGGTGCTGTTAATTTGGAGGTGTTGGACATTGTCCTTTCCTGTTTGGCAAGGGCCTGAATGAGATGAAGAGAAACCATCACATTTGTACAGTTTACAAAGCACTTTCCTAAAGAATATGCTAGTTTAATCTTCCCAACTAGTTTGAGGGGCAGTAATGTTATTCCCATTTCACAGAGGGGGAAACTTGGACTAGAGCCCTTGGCTGGTGAGTTTGGAAAGCTGAGCACACGTGGTTCTTAATTTTAGTGCATAGAAGCACCTACAAAGCTTCTAAAATGGATGTTCCTCTTCTCGACTTCCAGAGTGTCTGATTGAGTGTCTGTTTGGGAAGGGCCAAGGACCCTCAATTTTTATTATGTACCCTAGGTGATTTTAAAGCTTGTGGTCCACTGGATATACTTGTGAAACTTTGCCCTAGGCACTAGCTCAGGTGACTGTATGAGAAACTGAAGCACACAAATTATGTGACCAAGTTGTTTTTTTTTTTTAATTTATTTTATTTATTTATTTTTTGGCTGCATTGGGCTTCGTTGCTGTGGCGGAGTTTGGAAAGCTGAGCACACGTGGTTCTTAATTTTAGTGCATAGAAGCACCTACAAAGCTTCTAAAATGGATGTTCCTCTTCTCGACTTCCAGAGTGTCTGATTGAGTGTCTGTTTGGGAAGGGCCAAGGACCCTCAATTTTTATTATGTACCCTAGGTGATTTTAAAGCTTGTGGTCCACTGGATATACTTGTGAAACTTTGCCCTAGGCACTAGCTCAGGTGACTGTATGAGAAACTGAAGCACACAAATTATGTGACCAAGTTGTTTTTTTTTTTTAATTTATTTTATTTATTTATTTTTGGCTGCATTGGGTCTTCGTTGCTGTGCGTGGACTTTCTCTAGTTGCGGTGAGTGGGGCTACTCTTGGTTGCGATGGGTGGGCGTCTCATTGGGGTGGCTTCTCTGGTTGCAGAGCACAGGCTCTAGGTGCACGCGCTTCAGTAGTTGTAGTGCATGGGCTCCGTAGTTGTGGCTCGCGGGCTCTAGAGCGCAGGCTCAGTAGTTGTGGCACACAAGCTTAGTTGCTCCGTGGCATGTGGGATCTTCCCGGACCAGGGCTCGAACCCGTGTCCCCTGCATTGGCAGGCGTATTCTTAACCACTGCGCCACCAGGGAAGCCCTGTGACCAAGTTTTTTAACCTTTCTGAGCCTCAGTTTCTTCAACTGAAAAATGGTTAATGATAATAAAAATAGCTAGGCACGATGCTGAGTGACTTACACATGTCACTTCAATTAATCCTTTCTATAAACCTAGGAAGTTGGTACTATTGTTGTCCCCATGTTATAGGACTTAAACCCAGGTCATTTGTACTCACTTCTTTGCAGAATTGCCAGGAAAATTAGAAGTAATACATAGGCAGTATCTAGCACATATTTCTGACAAATGAATGGCAGCAACTGTTATAACTAACTACTAAGGCCGACCATTCTGACCATGCAGCTACTGCTGAGATGCCAAAGTTGAACCAGATAATCTCTAAGGGCCCTTCCAGCCCTACAATGCTGTGATTTCAGCATATCAAGTAGTTTCTATTTCGAGGGGTTTCTAGAAAGAATGTGGCAGCAACTTAGCTCAACTCTGTGTGTGACCCAATTCTTCTTTGAACAGAAATTATGTATTTTTTAAGAGTGAGCCTATAGACAGAGACTAGACAGATACAGAGAAAAATGAGAAGAGCTACTGTGCTTTGATAGTACGGTATGGATGGTGCTTCTTATTTGAACAGTTTCTTTTTACATAGGTTCATCTGGTTTCTAGAACAAATAAAAATTTGGCGGAAGAGCAGAATATCCAATTTGTCTTGTGCTGCCTATTTACAGTATATTTCTTAAAAGTATTTTTTTATTACAATCAGCAACTGAAAATCCTCTATAAAAAAGAAAACAGTAAAAGAAAGGTATCAGAGCTAAAAGACTTCAGAGCTGATGGACCTAAACCTAATTGATATGCTCATTAGCCTTGGCTCATCTCAAAATATTGGAAGTAAACTATGATTCATTCTGTATCCCTTGCACAGTGTCATGTCATTTAAATAGAAAGGTCTCAGAACAATCTGTACTATCATTGTAATACTCCACTCAGTTCTTGGGCATTAAATGTAATTTCCTGTTCCTGACCCATATCATTAAACAATGTTTTTAACTTCATTGCAAAGTCAACTATTGAGGCCTAATGCTGTACTTTTTACATTGGACATGAAGCATAAACATTTACAGTTCTGAACCTGAGGTTTCCTTTTGTTTAGAGTAGACGGCCGGGGAACAAGCGTGGAGGTGGGAAGACAAGTTAGGAGCTATTACAACAGTCTAGGTGAGAGATGGTGGTGGTTTAGGCTTGGATGAGGGCAGTAGAGGAGGGAGGAGCTGGATGATGGTCGTGTCTAGCTGATTCACTCTTCTACCCCTTATGTTTAGGCACAGTACTTGGCACATAGTAGGGACACAATAAATATTTCTTGAGTGAATGAATAAATGAGAGATGAATATGTGTAAAGGTAACTTCTCTAAAGCTCTGTTTCCTCACCCCTAAAATGGAGGTTGGGGGAGGGAGATAGTAATAGTAACTACCTTTGAGGGTTATTGTGGGGATTAAGTGAGATAATTCCCTTATCACATGACTGAAACATAAGAATGCTAAGATGGCTTTATGAAACACATAAATATAAAACATTTGGGGAAGTGTTTACCTTTGGAGAAATGGAGGAGGGCAGACTTTCACTCTTGACTTTACCTTCTAAAAATAAAGGAAAGAAAAATGTATTGGAGTAAGTCAGAAAGAGAAAAACAAATACCGTATGCTAACACATATATATGGAATCTAAGAAAAAAAAAAAAAAGGTCATGAAGAACCTAGGGGTAAGACAGGAATGGAGACGCAGACCTACTAGAGAATGGACTTGAGGATGTGCGGAGGGGGAAAGGTGGGCTGTGATGGGGTGGGGGGGTGGCATGGACGTGTATACACTACCAGGTGTGGAGTGGATAGCTGGTGGGAGGCAGCTGCGTGGCACGGGGGGATCGGCTCGGTGCTTTGTGACCACCTAGAGGAGTGGGATGGGGAGGGTGGGAGGGAGGGAGGAGATGTGGGAGCGTGTGTACGTGTATGGCTGATTCACTTTGTTGTAGAGCGGAAACTGACACACCATTGTGGAGCAATTGTACTCCGATAAAGGTGTTAAAAAAAAAGTAATGGAATTATGAGTCATTTTTAACATCCTTTTTGTGCTTTGCACTACTTTTTGAAATTTTCCTATAATGAATGTGTGGCGTGAAGACAGAAATGAAAGGATAGGATCACTCAGAATTTCAGATTTTTAAAACTTCAGAAATGTAAGACTTTTTTCTGCTTCTTCCACATGGCCCATTTCTCTGACTCTTTGAATGTGGATATTAATGCTTATCATCCTCCCCTCCTGCCTCTCTTTTTAGTTAAGAGTAAAGTGAGCTACTGAAGCTATTACAAAATAAGAACAATAACCTAGTTCATCCTTCAAGGTTTGGAGTCTCTCATTCCTTCAAAAGAACAAGCACATCTATTTAGTGGTTAAGAGTCCCTTGAGCTGAAACCATTCATCATGGTAACTATACTCCATCTGTCTGAAATTTCACTTATCACTAAAGAAATGAGGCTCCTTGTTGGAATTTACAAATTGAATATCCAAAGAAGGGTTCTGGTGCTCTTTAAATGGGGGCGCCAAAAGGTAACAGTAAGATGCTTGGTTGGAATCAGAGGAAAAGGCAGAGGTCACCAGGAGACTTGGTTATGAAGCCTAATCTTAGGGCCACATCAAGAAATAATTATGCTAGAATGAGCTCTGAGATGCAAGCACATCAGCATGGCTCTTCCTCCGCAAAAAGAGAGGTCCTTCCAGCAATTTCACTCACTCTCCTGGACATCAGCGCTTTGTTTCTATCTGCCCTTCTGGTGCTAGTGTGCTTGTTCCTAAGGTTTTCCCCTGCTCACATTTAGCTGTCCTTGCTAAAATCCAGCTGGCAGTGGTTCTCAACTCTGACTGTACATTAGCAAACTCCTGGGGAAATTTTTTAAAAAATGGGTGTCTGGGCCCTACCCAAGACCTTTTAATTTAGAATCTCTTCCTGTGGATCCTGGGCATTGCTTCCCCTCCCTCCCTCCCCAACCTCCAGCTACCTTCTAGGTGATTCTAATGTTCAGCCAGAGTTGAGAACCACACTGATAATTAAAGCTCAAGGGGTGGCCCTTCCCAGGGAGAGTTTGCTTTTCTTGGAGATTTGGAAGAGCAGAGAACTGTTAACACCCAGGGGAATATAAAAACAATATTAACCATAACAGTAGTAATAGTAATACTGTTATTAATATGAATAACTAATATTCATTGACGTTAAAATGTGTTAGCCAATTTAATTTTCAACAACTCTATAAGATAGTTACTATTATTATTAATACACTCATTTTACAGGTGAGGAATCCAAAGCACCAAAAATTTAAATAATTTGCCAAGCAAGTGAGCGCTCAAGCTGGGATCCAAACCCAGTCTAGCATCAGTGCCCATACTTCACTACTGAGATCACAGAGAGTGGTGATCATATTGCAGACACACTGCTGGCATTTTGTCTCTTCCTTGTTAGGCCGATCCATTCACACTCCAGTGGGCTACACTTTAAAAGCAGAATTGGCTAATATATATGCAACTTCTCTGATATAATTTGATCTAACCAAGAGACTCCATCCCCTGTTTTTAAAGCAATGTAAATTATTAACCAGCATTCTGAAATTCTTTTTGGAGTCTAATTCATGAAATAAATTCATGGCATAAGTTAGCATCATGCGTTTTCTATAAATTGCTCATCAATCAGTATGTAATATAAGATAAAGCAGTAAGCATTTTCCTCCAAAGAATGGTCTTTCTGTTTGTGACAAATTATTCTTGGCAATGTAATTAGCCGGTTGGGTTATTGAAACAGATGGGAAATGTTTCTTCCAAAATTTTAGAACTGAAATGATTCTTATTCTGTCTTGTGATAAATGTCAATTCAAATAGTTTTCCCTTCATAGGAAAAATTAAGAAAAAAATAATTTAAGAAAGTATCAACTCTGATTGCCAGGGGAAATTTGTTTCCGCAGTAAAACAAGCAAAACAAATCAAATGTAGTCTGAAGTCAAGATTTTTTTTTTTTTTTTAAGATGTTGGGGGTAGGAGTTTATTAATTTATTTATTTTTGCTGTGTTGGGTCTTCGTTTCTGTGCAAGGGCTTTCTCTAGTTGTGGCAAGCGGGGGCCACTCTTCATCACGGTGCACGGGCCTCTCACTATCGTGGGCTCTCTTGTTGCGGAGCACAGGCTCCAGACACGCAGGCTCAGTAGTTGTGGCTCACGGGCCCAGTTGCTCCACGGCATGTGGGATCTTCCCAGACCAGGGCTTGAACCTGTGTCGCCCGCATTAGCAGGCAGATTCTCAACCACTGCGCCACCAGGGAAGCCCCCATTTGGAGATTTTTATAAAATTTATTGGAACAGTTCTGGTTACCTTTATTTCTATTTATTTATTTATTTATTTATTTTTGGTTACCTTTATTTTTAGCAAAACAAAAGATTCTTATTCTTTGTTGAATTTGATCTAACATGTTACTTTTAGACAAGTCCTGACACAGCTCCTACCATGGCTGGAAAATATTCTCTGTGTTGACAAAGAAGCAAAGATCTTAGATACTGAAGCCAAAATGGACCATCAATCAGCTGGGCACTCTTAAACATTCTTTCTAAATTATGTCTAATGCCCTTCACCACGGGTTTGATCAACAAGCAAAGAGCTGACAGCAAGTAGCGAAATTAAAGACTATCTGGTAAGTACACTGTGTTTATTAATGCTCTTCAAATACATGATCTTTAGTTGCATTTAAAGAATGCTACTTATTCTGGGAATTTTTGTCAAAAATATTATTAACTATGGCATCAGATGATAGAAATCTAAATATAATTTATTTAAAAGGACCCTGGAATGACTGAATTCTCATCCGTGCAAAATTCTAAGTTTAAATGATTGAAATGTTCTTTCTAATTGCAAAATAACTGTTGGTCATATAGGAGTTTACATGCTAAATTTTTATTTTTAAAAAACTAATGAATATGAGTTAAAATCCATATTTCACAAGTAAATCGCTTTTTTCTTTTTTTAGAGAAAAGACAAGGAACCATCCCCACCCAGCCCCCTAAATCTAAGATTAATATATTGACATTTTGGCCAACATTGAAAACATTCACATTTTTTTCATAAAGAAGAAAAATTTTTCTTCATTATTCCTTTTTTCTTTAAATTTATTTTATTGAAGGATAGTTGATTTACAGTGTCATGTTAATTTCTACTGTACAGCAAAGTGATTCAATTATACATACATATACATTTTTTTCATATTCTTTTCCATTATGGTTTATCACAGGATATTGAATATAGTTCCCTGTGCTATACAGTAGGACCTTGTTGTTTATCCATTCTACATATACCAGTTTGCATCTGCTAATCCCAAACTCCTAATCCATCCTTTCCCAATCCCCCCCACCCTTGGCAACCACAAGACTGTTCTCTATGTCTGTGAGTCTGTTTCTGTTTCATAGATAAGTTCACTTGTGTTATATTTTAGATTCCACACATGAGTGCTATCACTGACATTTGTCTTTCTCTTTTTGACTTACTTCACTTAGTAGGATAATCTCTAGGTCTATCAATGTTGCTGCAAATGGCGTGATTTCATTCTTTTTATGGCTGAGTAGTGTTCCATTGTATATATATACCACATCTTCTTCTAAATGCTCTTCTGTCGATGAACATTTAGGCTCTTTCTATGTCTTGGCTATTGTTAATAGTGCTGCAATGAACATTGGGGTGCATGTATCTTTTTGAATTATCATTTTCTCCAGACATAAGCCCAGGAGTGGGATTGCCCAATCATATCTTCATTATTTCTTTGTGTGTGTGTGTGTTGCTTTTTTTTTCTTTTACAAATTTATTTATTTATTTGTTTGTTTGTTTGTTTGTTTATTTATTTATTTATTTTTGGCTGAGTTGGGTCTTTGCTGCTGTGCGTGGGCTTTCTCTAGTTGCGGCGAGTGGGGGCTACTCTTCGTTGCGGTGTGCGGGCTTCTCATTGCAGTGGCTTCTCTTGTTGTGGAGCATGCGCTCTAGGTGTGCGGGCTTCAGTAGTTGTGGCTCGCGGGCTCTAGAGCGCAGGCTCAGTAGTTGTGGCGCACCGGCTCAGTTGCTCCGCAGCATGTGGGATCTTCGCGGACCGGGGCTCGAACCCGTGTCTCCTGCATTGGCAGGCAGATTCTTAACCACTGCACCACCAGGGAAGCCCCTTCATTATTTCTTATTCTTGGCATATATGCAGATTTTTATTTGTCTTTTAAAACAGGAAAAAATAGACAAACACAGTCTTAAATTATTATTATTATTATTTATTATTATTGTCATCAATAGTAAAGATGAGACTAGGAGCACTTTGGAGGACTAAAACCTGTTATCACGAAGAGTTAGAGTTAGTATACAGAGGCACAGATGGAAGGAGCACTCAGAAAGCTGCCTGGGATAGACATTTAAATCTAGGCTCAAGAGCAAACAGGTCAATTTTCTTTGACAGAAAAATCTTTGCCACAGATCCTAGGTAGTTACATTGGTGGAACATTCCCAAGATGTTGGAATTTGTGGGATTTCAGGTTGAGAGGTAGGTAGGGTCTCAGCAAGCTCAGCTATACATGACCTTGGCACTGAATGTGAAATACAAATGTTCTGTGAGCCAACTGGACATTGCAGTTATCCCATCTATCAGGTGACCACAACTTAGGATGAGCTGGTTAAGTCTGGTTAGGTCTTATCTCAGCAGGACAAGATAGGTGGCACTTAAGCCCACCTAAATGCTAGAACCCAAAGATCACTGCTGGGACACTGCTTTTAAAATGAACTTATGTAACCTTCCTAGGCCGAGGATGAAGCTGCTCAGCCACTTTCTGTCTAGCATCCGGGGGCAGGGCTGAGTCCATGGCAGGGAAATTCAGGCCTAGAAGATGGATCGAGGCATGGGGGCTACATAAATGATGAGGATGTTCCATGAATGAAGGGTCATTGGAGTGGCTCCACGTACAGGACATGTTTATAAATCATATTAAACTGTTTTGCTTTCTGGTAGCCCATCGAGGATGAAAACACAGACTCAATGACTTTACAGAACAATAGAAAATTGAACCAGGTCTGAAAATGGCCCAGATAGCTCTGCACCAGTGCTGGGCACCATGGTGAGGGCTCGATGTATTCTGCTTGCACAGAATTAGACAGTTCAGTGTTTGGTGAGACAACCTTAGAGGGTAGCAAGATACCTGTCCTGGGAGTTGCAGCCTGGAGGTGGCCGGCAGGGGCAGTGGGGGCCAGCCCTCTGTCTGCTCCCCGCCAGTGCTCACACCATCATGGCCCTTGATGGGAGACTTTTCCTAAAAGAGTGCCTCAGAGCCTTCCTTACACCCTCCTCCCCGATTCTTGCACCTCTTTTTCTAGATTTTGTCACATTGGTATGTATAAGTAACGAGAAGTACTTATCAGACAAGCTGGCAGACCTGTATCTATTCACCTCCCTATTTTTCCTATAAGTTTTTCACTTGTGCCCATCACTCCGCTCCTTCCCTCTTGTCTCTGGTGTCTGACCCTGGAGGCAAGTTGGAAATGGGGCTGCTCCAAGAATGAAGGACTAAAGGAATAGTAAGTCTTCTATTTACTAACAAGCTTTCCCTTTTATTTCTAGGTCAGTTGGAATGTTAAAGGAAAAGAATGAATACATATTAAGTGCCTACTGATAGATAGGGGTTAATACTAGTTTGATGACATTATGGCCTGGGATCCGGGAATGCTAAAATCCTGCCTTAACCTACAGCCACCCCTCTGCCTTGAAGTTCCTGAGGTGCGATAGATATATGTACAAGGACTAATGGACAGTAGAAGATCAAAGAGCCACTTTGTCATTATCAGGGTTTGTGCCCCACACATCAGTGCAGAACTTGCTGGTAAAATGGACTGGATTACAGGGCTTAGAGACAAGACCCAAGGGGGTGCCATGGGAAGTAGAGAAGGAAGTCTCTCTTTCCTTCTAAGCCCCAATCTAAATCTTACAGCCACTCCACTGAGATAAAAAATGAGAGAATCCAAGCACACTTGGTCAGAGAGGAGAGGGAGATGATGACCTCTTCTTCTTGTGCGGGAGGAAGGCCATCTTCCTGTTGCTCTAGCTACTTGATCAGACGAAGCAGGAAAAAAAAGAACACAAAAACTGCCACATCCACATATGCAGTTTTTTTATACACACAGTGATCCTGAACACTAGTATAAATAATCCATCAGTGTCCTGGAATCTGACCAATCAGATTACAATTCCTGATTTTTTAAAAGGAAGTCGGCAAGTGTGTCGAATCCCCAAGAGTCTACACTTACTGTGTTCATATTCTACATGTATTCTTTTCTATAATCTTTGGACCACTTCTCCATTTATTTTCACTCTTGGGTGATCTCATTCAGTGTCATCTTTTAAAAAACTTTAAATGTAAATACTATACTATACATTATACTGTATATGTATTTAATAATGGATATATACTATATCTCTATACTTATAGTTCTCAAATGTATATCTTCATTCCTGATCATTCTCCTAAATTCCAACCTCTAGTTTCCAGCTGCCTGTTCAATAATCTTCGCTTGGATATCTAATAGGCATCTCAAACTTGTCATATCCAGAAGTGAAGTTCTAATCTTTCCTCCCAAACCTGCCTTTCCCACCGTTTTCCTCATCTCAGTAAATGGAAATTCCATCCCTCCAGGTTTGCTCAGAAACCTTGGAGTTACTCTTGACTCCTCTCTTTCTCCATCCTTTAGCATATTGTGAAGCGCCTAACTTCAAAACATATCCAGAATCTGGCCACTTTTCTCCACCGCTGCTATCACCATTTTGGTCCATTATCTCTTACCTGGATTACCGTAATAGTCTCCTTAATTTACCTTCCTTCTTCCCTCTTTGTGCCCCCTACAGTATAATCTTAATGAAGCAGGTTGAATGGCTGCCTAAAAAACTTTAAAATCCTAAACCAGGTCATGTTACAGGTTTATTAAAAACCTCCCAGGGGCTTCTCATGAAAGCCAAAGTCCCTACATCTGGTCTATAAGACCCTATGTCATCTGCCCACACCCTCCACCCTTCTGATCTCATCTCCTGCTGTGCTGTCTCTCAACTCAATCTGCTCCAGGGACTCTGGCCTTCTCCTCACACATGCCACACACAGTCCTGCCTCAGAGTGTTGTCATTTGCTGTTTTTTCATCTGGGACCCTCTTCTTCTAGCTGTCTGCTTCAGTCACCCCTGCTCAAATGTCACTTTATCAGTGGGCACTTCCCTGATGACTCTATTTAAAATCACGATTCCCTCCTGCTCCTGCCCTCTCCGTTGCCCTTTCTTGGCTTCTTTTTCTTGTTAGCACTCTGTTTATCTTACTTGTTTGTTATCTTCTCCCATTAGAGCAGGGAAGTAAGAGTGGAGAAAATTGAAATTCAGATTCATTAACTTGGTCCGTTTATGTACCTAGGGGAACACAGTTCTTCTAATCCCAAATCTTTCCAATACACCATGCTATTGGCTATAAGGATTCGTGGTGTCGTAGAGCGAAACATACTCCATAAGGTTTAAATACTAATATATGTAGTAAAGCTACAAAACATACCAGCAAAGAGTACATTTCTAAGAAAGAGTATATTTTCAGCTTCCCAGGGCTCACTTTTCTCCTTTTATTGAGTTATAACATACATACAGTTTAGTGCTCAAATATTAAATATATATAGCTCAATGAATTTGTACATTTGTATGCTTCTGTGTAACCCCCACTCAGACCAAGTTATAGAATATTTCCAGCACTTGGTAATCCCCCCCTGAGGTTACAATGATTTTGATGTCTGTATATACACGCATCAGTTTTGCCCATTCTTTAACTTTATTTAAAAGGAATAATACCTTATGTAGTTGGCTGTGCCTGGCTTCTTTTGCTCAATATTGTATCTGTGAGAGTCAGCCATGGTGTTTCATATATCTGTAGTTCTTTTTTTTTTGCTTTATAATGTCCCATGACATGAGTATATCATGATTAATAAATGTATGTGTGTGTATATGTATGTATGCACGTAAGTAGGTAGGTATTTAAACTACTGTTGTATCACCTTACACTCTCATCAGCAATGTATGAAATTCTGGTTGCTCCACATCCTTGGAAATGTTTGATGTCATTGGTCTTTTTAATTTTAGCTATTTTGATCATCGTGTTGTGGTATCTTATTGTGGTTTTAATTTGCATTTCCCTGATCACTATTGATGTTAGGCATTTTTTCATATATTTATTGGCCATTTGGATACTCTCATTTATGAACTATCTATTCAAGTTTTTGCCCACTTTTTAATTGGATTGTTTATGTTTCCAATGCTCACTTGTAAGTTTAATATATTTATTAATAATCTGGAGGAGAGAATAAATATTAAAGTATAGATTATAGAGTCATTCACTTATTCACTTAGTTTTACAGCTATTAATCAAGTACCAACTATTTTCCAGCACTGGAACAATGCAGTCTCTTCCTCCTGTAGGCTCACTGTCTAGAAAAGGAGACCATATAACATGAAATGGTGTAGATGTTACCGTAGAGGTATGTAGAAGACATCATGGGAGTTCAGAGTGGGAGTACAAGGCAAGGACAGGTGACATAAACTGGAAAAAGTGCTTGTAATGGAAGGTGACTTGAGCTAAAATTTGGATCAGAGTGATACTCATAGTTAGGCTCTTGGGATTTCTAGGATAAGAAACTCACTCAAGCCAGCTCAAGTAATGGAGTTATTGGATAAATATGTATACAAGGTAGAATCTCATGAAAATCCATGAATGGGAGCCATGGAAATGGGAACCCAGTGGCCATTTTGAATCCAAGGCAGCTCTAGAATTCTCAGCAGCAGGAATTCATGGCTCATCACTCTACTGCTTAGTTAGCAATACGATTCAACAACGCTCCGTGTGTCTGATTCTTTGTCTAATTACTAATAGAGAAAAATCTCCTTATCATCTACTTTATCATTTCTCTATGTCAGAGTTGCTACTTATCTATAATTTCTTCTTTCTCATAATTTCTACCTTCTCATATCTTGAGTTACACCCTTTTTGCCCCTCCTCTACCCAATGGTCTCTCTGCCTTTTTCTGCACAAATTTTCGACCTTAGTTGCTGCTCTTAATTACTTAATTCTTGCTATATTTCCTAATTCAAATTCTCAAATGTGAGAATTTGATTGATCCAGTTCATTTCTGTTTGATTAGTGCTTTTGTGTCAGGTTACCTTGTAAGACTGCTGGTGAGCCTAAAGATTGGCTGCCCCCAGGTTGGCAAATGCGTCTGTGCTAATTATCAGTATTTAAGGAGAGCAGAATCATGTGTACAAAACATGGCTGCCTAAGTAGGCTTTATCAGTGGAGGACATGGGAAGGACATTTTTCCTCAAAAGAAGTTGAGGGCTTATCGCTAATCATAATTATCTAGTGCAGATGGGAAAGGAATAGTGGATTACTCAAAACCCACAATCGTGGAAATCTAGAAGTACCTAGACGTTTTACTTAACTAAGTAAATGATCACACCAAAGATGGAAATTAACTTGAGATTCTTTGATTCTAATACATCTCAGAAAGGAATAATTTAAATAATATCCTCATGGGTATTGAATTTGTTACAACCCTGTTGGAAAAGCATGCAGACATCATCAAGAATAGTTCAAAGAATACATTTTAAAGAGTAGTGGTAAGGACTTCCCTGGTGGTGCAGTGGTTAAGAATCCGCCTGCCAATGCGGGGGACACGGGTTTGAGCCCTGGTCTGGGAAGATCCCACGTGCTGGAGAGCAACTAAGCCCATGCGCCACAACTACAGAGCCTGCGCTCCAGAGCCCGCGAGGCACACCTACTGAGCCCGCGTGATGCAACTACTGAAGCGCGGGCGCCTAGAGCCCGTGCTCCACAACAAGAGAAGCCACCACAATGAGAAGCACCTACACCGCTATGAAGAGTAGGTAGCCCCCGCTAGAAAGCCTGTGCGCAGCAACGAAGACCCAATGCCAAAAAAAAAAAAAAAAAGAGTGGTGGTAGTCAGATAAGTAATAAGAAGCTATTCTAGTTAGAAAGGGTTATAGAAAACATTGTAATAAATTTATGTTCATTTTACAAAATGCACATCCTAATTTTGAATGGCCTGTTTCAGTTTCTCTTCTTTATCTCAAAGATGACTGAGCTAGATAAGAAATAAATTAGACAAGGTCAGCTAAAATAATTACAGCACATATAGCAAGACAGAACCCAGAGATGAATGGCTAGGACTTCTTAGTTGGGGGAAAAATGGTAGAAATCTGATAAGAGCTATAAAATGATAAATGTTAAAGAGAAGGATAATTGAACACTTTTATTTCTATTTTCTAATAATTAAGAACTAAAAGGACACTTGATAAAATGAAAAAGCAGAAACATTTTAAACTAATAAACGAGTCTATTTTTAATTTGACAATTAACTTTAGGAATTTAATCGTGGGATAATTGCTGCAGGTAGTTTGGGATGATTTAGAAAGATCAAGCGTTCATGTGAGTGAGGATAGTGTTTGCAGCCACAGAGTTAGAATAAAAGTAATGAGCACTAGCAAATCCTGAGGCTTTAGGGCCTACACTGACCATAACCAGAGGAAATGTTCCACCTGATGTAATATTGTCCACCCGCTGGGACTGTCGGGCATCTACCATCCTTCCGAGCATGTGCTGGGGTACTGGCACTGGCTTTTTCAGTGGTTTCCCTTGAGTTGCACACTTAAAGGCATCATACCCACACAGTATTGCTGCTTTGCTGTTTATTCCTACATATTTTTGGTGTCTGGCTAGCTCAGAATGCCCATATTTTTTTCTTATTAATGAGGCTGATTTTTTTCTTATTTTGAGTGATCATTTCCAGTTTCATCCTTTCCAGTCTTTCTCTAATAAGTATTTCGTTTTGACTAGTCTGCATGTTTAAAAGAAGATCAGTTGAGCCAAGAATCTGTCGGCAATGATGTTATTATTTATGCAGAGGAGACTGGGGGTAATCTTAGAGATTGACATTTCCTTAAGCATCCTCCTAGCCGTTAAAAATAGTCAGGATTTTTGCTGATGATTTCTACCAGAATCGAGTTTGCGGAGGGTGTTTCCAAGTGAATACCTAACCTCTTATTCTGATTCTTTCTTTAAATTCATTCATTGTGTAGTCAGAGATGCCAAAACCCTACTGTTAGTCCAATCGCCACCTAAAGTAGGTAGCTACTCACCATGAGGTACATGTCAAATTTTTCACCAGGTGCCACTGTCTGAAATCCCACCATTACTATTTAATTCTTTTGTGTCTGTTCTCTTGTTGGACTTCTATTATTATTATTATTATTGGCTCCGCCACACAGCTTGTGGGATCTTAGCTCCCCGACCAGGGATCAAACTCGTGCCCCCTGCAATGGAAGTGTGGAGCCCTAACCACTGCACCACCAGCGAATTCCCTGGACTTCTTTTAAAACATAGAAACATTCCTTCCATTGACACCATATTATACTAAATCACTGAAGGGTGTTACTGGCATCTCAGATTCATTTTCTTTCAAACAGGCCAGGTAGTAGTCAAAGAATGTGCACATTACGTGTATGCTGTATGCTCTGGGTAGCGGGGAGAGGTAGATGGGGAGGTGATACATCTTTATACTTTTCTTATATTCCTTAGCAAAACTATTCTCAGGAATAGGTACAAAGTCATTCATACTCAGATGTTATTGACTGGTACAGACTAAGCACATTAGCCCTTCGAAGGCGTTTGCAATAGAGCAAGCGCCCCAAAAACCTTAAGCTAAAAGACAAAAGCATTCAACTTGAGTTCCAACTTTTAGCTATAGTGTGGGGATAGTGTGTTTTGTTCTCTGGGCCTTTCCAGTGGTCACTGCAGTCACCCACACGTGTGGCTCCTTATCTCACCTCGGCATAAGGCAACGGGCTGGCCTGCTGCAACGGGGGGGATCAAGATGCTGAGGAATTACTGAGCTTGCTTCATGGCTCTTTAGTGTCACATGGCCTCAGTGGGTCCTAGTGCAGTGTTCTCCCAGAACGAATAAAAGGAGGCACAAATAGGGCTTCACAGTTTTTCAAAAACTTTGACATTTTGTCTCATTTGGAATTTTGATTCTCCCAATAACATTAAGGGAGGGCTAATATTTTTTGCTGTTTTACAAATGCAAGAACTGAGAGCGAGTGAGGCACATACTGTTTAGTTGTAGAGTTTGGGTCTCCTGGCTCTTTGTCTAGGCCTCTTGGCACTATATTGTGCTACCTCCATAAACTAAAGGACTGTGTCCGGTGATGAAGAGCATGGCCATAAAGCATGTTTGAAAATGTCTGTTACCAAGTGGTTTAGATAATTTAATAAATACAGCTCTTGCACGTGCTTCCTAGTTGTGGATATAACATTTTCTCTGTTTACTGTAGAAGCAATTTTCTTAGAAAAATATACGTCCTCTTCATGTGCAGAAAGACTTTCTGACTACATTCTAATTTAAGAATAGAAAACGGGGTTTTTGCTTAAAATCAGCAATGTTCATGTTGACCTTTTTTTCCCTTTAATTTTAAATTTCACATCAGCTTTGCAGAGGGATACGGGTGAGGGACTTAAAATAAGAAGAATCATAAGGCTGGTTTTAATTTACTTATGTACATTTTCAAAATGACTGTGCCTGGAGTCATCCAAGACTGATGTTTTTAATAAGTAGAATGTCGTGTTATCAGGATTTGTGGGGCCTGGCTATCATTTGTCAGATATTTTTCTTTTTTTGTATGTGTGCTGTTTTGTGGTTCTTCTCTGTGTCTGAGCTCTGTTCAAGGAAACCTCGCTGCACCCTGATGGCTCAGTCTCTCCTGATCAGAGAGTCCATAATTCTCTTTCATGTTCTTTTCCACTAAACATAAACATATTTTCCTAGGTCAGGACCCCAAGCAGCTTTCTAAAAGCTAGTATGTTATTGTTCATATGAATTGTTTATTTCGCTTGGGAGTTTTTGTTTTTTAAGTGCTTCCTGTTTTTCTTACTGTGACTCACTTTTTCTTAAAACAGAGGGAACATGAAGCAAACCTCAACTCAACTGAGGTTTATAGAAATTCTACCTGTTTTATCTACATATGGGCAGTGTCTGAAGAGTGTGTAGCAGTTATTGGGTTTTCTCACAACTAAAGCAATTCTTTCTATGGCTCAAAATTACAAGTACCTTTGTGTTCAATGACACTATTTTTTCAGTGTATGACCTTTCTTAAAGTTGGTTTATTTGGAAGTAAGGTGATACAGCATAATGCAGTGATAACTAATGAGTCATCTGGAGAAATTAGAATTATCTATTGGGGAAAAATTATGACTTCTGGAAACAAAAGAGTATAATATTTCCTTTTTTGTTACCTGATTCAAATTGAAATTTTGTACATTTCTATTGATAGAACTGAATTTTTTTTTTTGCGGTACGTGGGCCTCTCACTGTTGTGGCCTCTCCCGTTGCGGAGCACAGGCTCCGGACGCGCAGGCTCAGCGGCCATGGCTCACGGGCCCAGCCGCTCCGCGGCATGTGGGATCCTCCCGGACCGGGGCATGAACCTGTGTCCCCTGCATCGGCAGGCGGACTCTCAACCACTGCGCCACCAGGGAAGCCCAGAACTGAATTTTTTTTAAAAAAGGGTTTTGTTCTCCTTTTGCAAGAAGGAAAGTACTAGCAAATGACATCCTGGGGATGGAATAGAGAAAAGGTCCCTGACATTTTTATCTCCCCCATGCCTTAATTCCTTTCAGCACTGTCCCAACAAGGAGAAGATAGGGAGGCCTATTAGATGTCTTGGAATACTTTGGAGATTTCTAAATTTCGTCACTCTTTCTTGACATTTTTTGTCAATCACTGGGCCATGTCCTTTCCTCCTTTGTTTCCTTCTCTGTTTCTCCTTCTCCCATTCAGTAAGTCAAATTCATTAAAAAAAAATAAATTTATTATTATTTTTATTTTTGGCTGCGTTGGGTCTTCGTTGCTGCGCGCGGGCTTTCTCTAGTTGCGGCGAGCGGGGCTACTCTTCGTTGTGGTGCGCTGGCTTCTCACTGTGGTGGCTTCTCTTGTTGCAGAGCATGGGCTCTAGGCGCTTGGGCGTCAGTAGTTGCGGCACATGGGCTAAGTAGCTGTGGCTCATGGGCTTAGTTGATCTGCGGCATGTGGGATTTCCCCAACCAGGGATCGAACCCGTGTCCCCTGCATTGGCAGGCAGATTCTTAACCACTGCACCACCAAGGAAGTCCCCGTTAAGTCAAATTCTTATACCTTCATTTTCAAGAGAAATTTTGTTGCCGACTTGGCTTATGCTAATTGCCTTTTTTTTTTTTTTTTTAAAGTATGTCTATCTCCTCTCTGCCTTTTCTCTCCATACTTAGGCAGGAACTTTAGTTAGCCAGTTAATTGATATTAATTGATAATCTGTATGTTACAGACTCTGAGCTGGGCTTTCAATGTCTGCCTTTAGCTCTGCTGGCAACTTTTCACTCCGTTCCAAGTGGTTGATACAGGGTTCATTCTTTGACGGTCTGTCCTTTGGTTTAGTTTTGCCTCTGCTGTCGCTAACTTATTATGGATGTTGGGCAAGTCACTTAACTTTATTGAGCCTTGGAAGGCCTTTCTGGAGCTAGGTATGGATGACCAACCTGAAAATTTCTCCTATTAGCCTGAACTGTTAAGGTATAGGACAAAGAAAACTGGACTGCATTTCAGGAGAACTAGGGTTTTAGACTGAGCTCTGCCACTGTGTGAGTTTGCATAAAACTTCACTTTTCTGGACCCCAGCATCTCATCTGCAAAATGAAGATCTTGGACTAGATTCATCTTTAAAATAACACAGTTTTCTTATAGCTCTGCCTCATTCTTTTTGTTTTTGTATTGACCAAATCTCTTTCAATAATCCTTTCCATCACATGGGATGAGCATTAATTCTGTTCCTAAGAGTAATTTTTGAACATTAAATGTCAGTATTATTAATATATCTTAATATATTATAATACAAAATATAGTATATACTATATTAATATACAGTATTAATTTGTATAGTACTTTACCATTTAGTAGGGTCTTTCATATACTATTTGGTTTGGGCCCTCATCTCAGCTCTGAAATGGGCATTGACAGGTAGTTTGATTATACCCATCTTATAGGTGAGAAAACTGAATCACAGAAGTTAATGGATCATGAAAGGGTAACCAACATATAGGTGGAAGAATTAGAAATCAAACTCGAGTGTCTATGAGCCTTAGGCCCCATGCCACCTTCTTTATTTTCTTAGGGACGTATTTTTTGTTTATTATTTCTGTATATTTTAGAAGTAATTTTTAATTTTTAATCAAAGAGTACTGAAAGCTTTATAATAAAATGCTGCATCTCCTGCTCCTCTTCCCTATCCCCTAAGAGAAAGCAGCTTTCAACTTTTCTTCAGTGTAGTATACTTATACTGCTATTTCTGGATTTATCAGTTTTGGACTTGCAATTACTTCTTATTAAGGAATTAAGATTTAGCACTATCCTTCTTTATCCCCTCCCATCTTTTTAATAGAGACATTTTATATATTTTTGGTTAAATAGTTAGTATTTATTACGACTATGTAATTATCGTTTCCTGCTGAACAGTCTTGTATAGGTTTCCTTCCTTTCTTTCTCTTCCTCCTCCCTCCCTCCCTCCCTCCCTTCCTTCCTTCCTTCCTTCCTTCCTTCCTTCCTTTCTTCTAGCCAACAATCACTTCATTTTGTTCATTTACTTAGGTCTCTGTGGGCTTATTCCGCTTTCTACCCAAATACTCCAAGATCTGTCACATATTGTTAATATTTTTTCCAAAAGCTCCAACTGTTTCAAGCACTCATATCCATTACTTTCCTAGATACCTCCCTCCCCAGCCTCTGTTTCCAGGTTGGACTGGCTGCTGGGACACAGCTGTCCATCATTCTAGGATATCCCTTCACAGTTCTCTTACGTTCAGCCTCTTGTCCTTTTGTTTCATTCTCCAGGAGTTTCCTAAAGAAGGGTCCCTTAGGACACAAAATTTATGAAGGTTTGTGTGTCTGAAAATGTCTTTATCCTCATACTTGAGGATACCATTGCATTTGCCTGTCTCCTTCCTCCCTCTCCTCCTGCCCCCCAATATGTGAGTCTTGTTAAACTCAGTGTTTTAGGCATCTGGAGGCTCAGTCTAGTTCTGGGAAATATTCTTATGTTGAATAAATTAATCTAGACATTTTTTTTCTGCTCCTACATAGGAGCTGTGCATTAATGTACTATCACATTAATAAATGTACTCATATGATAAATGCTTAATTTATTATCATACATAATCTTAACAAAGCTTCTAATTTTCTTAGTTTTTCCCTTCTCCATAAGCGGAGACACCTTCTTTGTCTTGTATTCTAATTTCTAGATGATTTCCTACACTTTACCTTCCAAACTTTCTATTGCATTTTAATTTTGGCTGTCCTATTTTTAATTTTTCTGTTTTCTAAGTGTCCTTTTATATTTTTTAAAGAGTATCCAGTACTTGTTTCATGGTTGCAAAACCTTCCCTTATTACTTTGACATGTTTTCTCTAATTTCCTTTTCTCTGTTTTGGTTTCTGTATTTTATGTCTAATGAACTTTTGCTGTCTATATTTAAGAGGGAGTCATGAAAAAAATTATTGAGTGGGGCTTATTGACTAGCAGGCTTCATTGTAGGGTGATCCATTTGGTTTCAGTCATTGTAGGTTTGCCATTTGGTTGGGAGACCCTGAATGACAGTATCTTTTCTCTTGGACTATTCAATTTTTGCAGATAGGTATCAGGTTTCTGCCTGGGTTATTCAGTTGGCTATAGTGTTCTGGAAACAGGTAGGCAAAGGATGCAGGAAAATGATACCATTCAATATATAGATTTTCACTTAATCTCTCCATTTTCAGCTGTGTACCTCACTTCCTCCTTCTATAATCCCTGGTGCCCTAAGTCTGGAAACTCTCTGATTCAATTTCTCAAGAGATTTAACCTCCTGTCAGAGTTGGGTCTGGGTTAGTTTTAGCTGCTTAGGGTGAGGAAGGGTACTGTGGGTCCTTATATTGCCCTCATCCATTCCCCCAGTTTTCATCCTAAAGCCCCATCTTTACCTTCCATGGTAACACTTGCCTCTGAATCCTGAGGCTTTCTGGGCTCTTCAGGAGAAACAGGCTTGTTCCTTATTATACTTCATCTTTGCAGGCATGTACCAGTTCTCCATTCACTTTCCTCCTTCCAATGAATCGACTCTTCCAAGTACATTAATATCGTTCTTCTACTAGTTGGTTATGTTCTCATTGTGAGTTTATACCTTTAAAAATTAAAAAACATTTTCTGCCATGTTGGTAGGGTTCAGAGCAGAGGTAAATACACATACTTAGTCCATTATGCTCAATAGGAAGTCCTAGCCCATAATTTTATTGAATTAAGTTTCACAAAAGACAAATTTTTGCAATTGACTGCTGCAATCAACTTTTTTTGGTAACAAGTCTGAATATTTAGGATAAAAAGTTTAGTTTTTAAATTTTATTTCCCAGTTAAAAAAAAATGTATTAGCCCAGCATAGTAAATTTAGAATCTTTGGATTTATTCCCTTGGATTTACTTATGACAATATGTTTGAAATGTGTTAAGTTGAAAAATTGGCAGGATCAGACTGTACGTGTGTGTTTGCAAGTGTGACAGCAAGAGAAACTGATAGAAGAAAAGAATGAATCCAAGCGAAAGCAGTGTTAGATTTTGGTGGTACGGGGAGGGGGGTTTCAGGTCAAAGTCATATCAACATTTTCAGTATGATCAATAATGTTTTAATGAGTACCTAAAGGTGATTTTTTTTAAACTGTCTAATCTCAAAGACCATTAATGCTCTATCAATGTCTTAAAAATACTGCCCCAATTGCACTAAGGGTCCCTTTGAATGAACGCATTTCTGGCTCTCGGGGCCAGGCTATCTACAGCTCTCATTACCTTAGCTGCTTTCAGAAGCCTCCTGTGAGGCAAATGATGAATAATAACCAGAGTAGAGATCATTCTTCAGTCAAGCAACTGAGAAGGGGCTCCTTTGGTTCATTAGCCCAAATAGGATCTTTTACTTTTTGAATAGCAATCAACAGAGCAGTGGATCTATCATTTTTCTTGTTCTTAAAAAAAAAAAAAAAAAAAATTTGCATTTCCTTCAAACAATTTGGCAACGTGAAGTCTTAGATTTTTGCCTATTATAGTACCATTGTTAGGTGGTATGAATGGAAATGAAACACACTCCCCCAAATATCTAAAGGTCCTGATATAAGGCTAATTGTTGAGAAAATATACTTATCTTTCCCCTTGGAGCAATTTTAATACATAATTCTAATCTTAACAGTTTCATCCTACTTCAGTAAAACTGACTTTTTCCTTACTACCTCTTTGGAGTAAATTTTCACCTTTCTGCTGGATTTATGACTGCTATTACCAATACTATGAATTATTGTAGTGTCGTGTAGCACAGCTAGGATGCTGATTCTCCTTCTTTGGAAAAAAGATAACATCATGTTGGAGTTTTAAAATTTCTTGATCAAAGAAAATACTGAAACATCAGTCAAGATTCTGGGCAAGCTTTTTTTTTTTTTTTTTTTTTTCGGTATGCGGGCCTCTCACTGTTGTGGCCTCTCCCGTTGCGGAGCGCAGGCTCCGGACGCACAGGCTCAGCGGCCATGGCTCACGGGCCCAGCCGCTCCGCGGCATGTGGGATCTTCCCGGACCGGGACACGAACCTGCGTCCCCTGCATCGGCAGGCGGACTCTCAACCACTGCGCCACCAGGGAAGCCCTCTGGGCAAGCTTTATCACTATTTTGTGCAACCATTGTAAATCATTTAAGTTTTCTGTGTCTACATTTGTAAATTATGTGCCACTCAGCTGTACAAGGAACCCCCAATCTAGTGAGCCCAATAAAAGATAAGCTTATCCAGGGGTAGAAATCATGTTTTATTCATCTTTGTTTTCTCCTGCTTAAATTCATAATAGTTAGTAAATGCTGACTGAAAGAGTTTGAAAGAAAAACAGGATATAGGGCAAGTGCAAATCCTGTGAGATCCTTATGAGAATAATTTTATATAAATTTAACATATTCAGCTTGATTCTAAAGGCAAGGTTGAGAGGAGGCCTGTGGGGCTGCATGTTCTTCACTGTAACCTAAATTACTGAGCTGATTATAGTGGTTAGAAGATTAAAAGATATATATTTTTAATGGGCGAACCCTTTGCTTAAATATAGCCTACTGTCAGTATGTGGCTGAGCAGTGATCGCTCTTGTTAAAGTGGCTCCTGTGTATCGAGTTACCTTCACACTCAGTGATGGTTTTAAGAGCTTGGCCACCTTCCACATGTCAGAAAGCAACTCTACATTAGATGTGAGAAAGATGTGGCTGACTTGAAACTTTGGTTGGCATGAGAAGAATGGAGAAGGCAACAGGGCTTGTCCATGCATGGTTAATACTAGAAAGAGTTCCGGATTTTACAGTCATGGAAATTAAAAGGTGTGATCCAGAACAATATCCTCCTTTTAATTATTTTTCCAAAACGTTCTCCTCTCCTTCTCCCCCATCTCAAGCAGTCTCTAAGGGGCATACTGATATCGAAAAGATGTGAAAAGAAGGAGCTGTCTTAATTTTTAGGTTTGAGATTGACATTTCTGGTACTGATATTTTGGGGGAATTGTGATTTGTTTGTTCTATAAATGAAAATCATGATTTTCCTTCTTCTTTTTTACTTCCGAAGGAGCCACCTCTTTCTGGACCTTTTTTTCCTCCTGAAGTCATCGCCCAGGTGTTTGCAAACCAAGCCAACACTTAACATTTTATTCACCAAACTAGAACAAAGCCAAGAGAAACAGCCTAGTAAGTAGTGGAAAAAGCACAGACTTGTGTTTAACGCTCGGTTCATTGCTTTCTTCTAACCTGACAAATCTTTCAACCTTTTTGAGTCTTTCTGTCCTCATCTGCAAAATGGGGTTAATGGAGGATTTCATCTGCAAAGTGGGGATAACAGAGATTAAAAGAGATGACATGGGTACATTATGCCCCAAATAAACATGAGTTGAATCTTAACAATACTATTATGACTGTGTGGTTACAACAAAAACTTTTTCCCCTTTTGCTGTCAGAAATGCTTTTGGTAGATTTCAAATTCTTTTTCATACTGCCTGCTCTTCTTTGGTGGGGATCCAATAATATTGCTGTGACTCGAGTGTACGAGGCTGCAATTTGTGTTCGGCATCCTTTCTCAAGGGTTCAAACAGTCTGTTTAGTGAAGGCACAAAAGTACAAAGCAAAAATTTCAGCATATGCCATCAAATCTTGGAAAGTCATCTAAAGGAGGAAAGCTTGCTACCGAGGAAGGAAAAACGGCTCTTTTCTGGGCATCATTTCTGCTATTCTGAAAAAAGCCCCGATGTTGCAATATTTTTCAAGGCAGAATGTTGTCCCAGATGGAGGAGGAAACACTGACAAGCAGAAAAGGAGATACCTGGGGTTCCGAGGCAGCGTCGGAGAGGGGCGGCGCGCCCGGGGCTCAGAACCTCGCAGCTCTTTGTTGGGGGCGGGGGAGTCACTATTTCCTTGCAAGAAATGGCTCCCCCTGGGAGCGGCCCCTCTGCGGAACCGGCTCCGCGACCCCCGCAGGCCCTAGCCCCCGCCTCTCTCCGTTCTTGCGGACCCCACAAAGTGGTCGGAGTGCGGTGCCTTTAAGACTCTTGCCTGCTGCACATGCTCAGCTCTTTGTGTGTTGTTGGAGTTTTTCTCTTTTCAGAAAAAAAGAAATAGGCTGGAGGATGGGACGGAGGAAGCGGGGAGTGCTGGGGGAAAAGTGCTGCACTTTTGCAGCTGTAGACAGCGGACGGGAAGGGCTTATTTTCTGCTGAAGCTGCGAAGCCGGTCCCGATCTGATCTTTCGTTTGGGGGGGCTCAGGAGGCGCGCGGTGCGAGCGGGGCCGACTTCCCAGGCACGCCGAGGGAAAGGGCACGGCGGGCCCGTGCGCCACACCTGGCGGGTCGCTCTCCCTTCAGCCGGCGGGCCGGGCTGTGCGGACGCGCGGAGTCGTCCCTGGTCCCTGTAGGGGCGGGGCGAGACCACGCGCAGGGCCTGTGTGGGGAGGAGCGGAGGCACGCGCGAGTGGGGGAGGCGGCCCAGCATCCCGCGGGCTCTAAAGGCAGCACCGGCATCTGGCTAACGTTACCGGAGAGAAAATGGCTTCTGGGGGGCCGCCGGGGGCCGGGCGGGGCGGGCGAGGCTGAACCCCGCTTCCCGAGTCCCCCCTCCCGCGTTGGGCGCGCCCACCTCGGGGCTCCCGTGGCCCCCGCCCTCCCGGGCGCGCCGGGCTGGGAGCTGAGGAGGTTGGCGCGAGCCGTGGGCGAGGCGGGGCCGCGCGCTGGCTCCCCCTCCCCCTCCCGCAGGTCCCCTCCGGAGCGCCCAGCGCAGCCTGCATCTCCCGCTCCCCGCCTCCGGCCCAGCCCGGGGCGCCGTGGCGGTGGGCTCGGCCTGCCGCGGACAAGGTCAGGAGACGGAGAGGCGATGCCCGAGTGCGACTGGAGGGAGCCGAGCGGAGGCGACAGCGGCTGGGATCTGTCCCTCCTGACCGGGGAGCGGGACTGGGGCAGGCGCCGGTGAGGAGGAGAAGCGGCGGCGGCAGCGGCGCGGTGTTCTCCTCTCCGGCCAGATTTCCCCTCTGAAGCATCCCTGTAGGCGCCCGAGAGCGCATCCCGGCCGGGCAGGGGCGCTGGGAAAGATGGAACCGGGGGGCCGGGCCCGCACTGGTCCCCCGCAGCCAGCGTCCCCGGGGCCGTGGAGAGCTCGGCCGGCGGGCGGCGGCGGCGTTGGCGGCGGCGCCTCCTTCTGGCTGCTGGACGGGAACAGCTGGCTGCTGTGCTATGGCTTCCTCTACCTGGCGCTGTACGCGCAGGTGTCCCAGTCCAAGCTCTGCGAAAGGACCGGCTCCTGCTTCTCGGGCCGCTGTGTCAACTCCACCTGCCTCTGCGACCCGGGCTGGGTGGGGGACCAATGCCAGCACTGCCAGGGCAGGTTCAAGTAAGTGCCTTCGCCGGACCCCGAACCTCAGCCCTGCCCCGCACCCGTCGCGGCCTTCCCCCTTCTCTCGGCCCCGGGTCCCCCGGCTGGGAGCGACCCGCAGCGCTGTGGGAGCGGGGCCCGCGCTTCCCCCCTCCAGCCCTCGCGCCTCGGGGACTTCGGGCCCTGCGTCTCGCACCGACCGCCGTGGACGCGAAGCCTTTCCCGATGGTCCACCTGTCCGCAGCGACTCTGGTCCCCTGATCGTCAAAATTTCCACACTCAGTTACGGTGCCAAACACCATTTTGTTAGGACACTATTTTTTAATCAGAAATTATGCACGTAACTCGTGAAATACTTGCGCATTGTGAAGCATTCAAACAATACGGAAGTTTAAAGGTTAAAAGTTCTGGTCTACCAGTACCTCCCTCTTCCCCATCCTACTCCCCTCTCTAGAGGTAAGCACTGCTAACGTGTTAGTGTATTTAGTAACAGTGATCATAAGTAGAGTTTATGATGGCCTTACTATGTGCCAAACACTGTTCTGAGCCCATTACGTGGGTTATCTCGTTTGTTTCTCACACCAACTCTGAGTTACTAGAATTACTATACCGGTTTTACAGAGGGAAATCGAGGCAATCCGAATCAGCCAGCCTAACTCTAGAACATTTACTTTAAGCCAATATACTATGTTGAATTTGCGAGGACAGTCTTGAGTTGAGAAATACAAGAGTGACTTTGGGTTAGATAAGAGGATGAAATTCCTGGACTTTTTAATGTGGTGGAGAGAAAAGATTTTTCTAACTGGTTCTTTGACTATCAGCTGTTGTGTGGGAGCATCACTTCCGTTTTTTTGAACCTCAAGGCCCTAAGGAGCTTGCTTTACAACAGTAAAGATACTTTCCCCCATTGGTTGATGTTTATTGCCTTGCTGTCTGATATGAAAAGAAATGGGTGAATGTGGGGGGAGCGTCAGATAAGATAGTTGAGGCCAATAGGGTGTCCATCTGACAACTTGCACATAACAGTCACTAAGTACGTCAACTTCTTGGTTTTCTAGATACTTCACATGAAGTTTGCTGGCTGAGTTAGTAGCTCTGAAATTGCACTATGTAGATTACTTGTTGTCAGGGTGATAGCAAAATCTAAGTGAACTGTCTCTTGGGCTCTAAGGCAAAGGTAGGAATACGGTTCACCTGCTAATAATGTATTACAGGAAAATTTCCTGGGAGTTTTAAACAGCATATTTTACTTTTTCTGAAAAAAAACTTGACAGTTAAGACAGTGCCCCTGAAAACTCATTGTAAAAATGTATTTTTAAAAATGGGACTTTTTAATTTAAGTAGATCTTACTATTTAAATTAATTGACAGGAAGTTTTTGGAAGTGAAATCTCAGAATGAAGTTTTATGAAATTGATCTGTAGTAATAAGTTAAAATGTTTCCTAGCTTCATAATTTCACAAATTAGCATAGTACTGTAGTTTTATATTAAAAAAAATTTGGTGGAGGTACTAATTAAAAGTTTAAAAAAGTGTTTTAAGGTCTGCAAAGATTATCTTATTGAACTGTGCTTGTTAGCAGTCTTTATAACTTAAGTGTTCTTAAACTTTTGCTTTGATCATAACAGCCGGCCTCTTTACCTAGCAAGAGAGGATTTTGAACATATGAACTGGTAGTCAACAATGAAAAAAGCCACATCCATGTTTTTATATCCTTTGGTACATAAATAGGAAGATTGCCTGATTCATGTGTAAGTTAGGGACATTGGCCTTTGGGTGCGTGGAATTGCTCCATTTCTCTAAAGAGGACAGAAATTGCTGCAGTCCTGAGAAGCTTCTGTCTACATTTTATAGTAGTGGAATTGCTAATCAGCTACGTCAGCAGCCTGTAACCTCACTAGCAGAGGTTGTCTCAGTAGGAAAGATCACAGATCAAGTTAAAACCAGCTTAAATAATATAGAGAGATGGTTGGTGTTCGTGAAAGATACATTAGTGAGTAAAAGAGGACTAGTTGTTTTTTTAAAATATAGATATAGTTAAATAGCAATAAACCCTGGACTAATCATTGAATATTCATTTCCTTGGAAGCTGTTTCCTATGATTCATTGTACCCTATTAGTAAGTACTTTTTCATTTCTCTGTGGAATACAAGCTATTAGTTAGAGTAAATATAACTGGTACAACTCTGTGTTTTGTTATGTATTCTCTTAGGGTAAAGAAAAAAGTGGTATTTAATGTTAAAGGGAAGAATCAATTTAGAAGAAAAGATTTCTTCCTGGTAAAGTACATGCTAAGCTAAGAAAGGTGTATTTGAGGATGGTGGCTTGTTTTATCCAGCATTTGAAGTAATAGCACAGTGGGAAAGACTTTAACTGGAAATTCTCACTTCATTAATTATCTTGAAAATCTTTTACTTAACTGAAGGATAGCCACCTAACAAACAGACATCAAAAATGATCAATCTTGGTAAGCAGGTGTCAAAATTAATTGGCTGGTTCCATGGTAACATAGCTTTTTTCCTACTGTAGGGATTTCACTAGGGAATGAGTATCCTTCAAATGCTTCTTTAGAACGGAAGATTGATGGTTGGGGGGAGAAATGCAGAAGCAAATATGGTATCAAAAGTGGTACTTCAGTTCTCTTAGGATTGATTTCAGTCTTCTGTTTCCATTTGAAAAGAATAAAACTCAGAATTACAAGCCATTCCTCTCATAGGTAAAACAGAACGGACACTGATCTTCTGCTAAAGCTGGACTAAAAGACTTAGGACTGAGAATCAGAGAGGACAGTGCCAATTTGAAATATAATAATCAAGTATATGATATATGCAAATTTGAATTACATTTACTTGGGTAGCTTAATATAACATTGGAGTAGAAAATGTTTTGCTATAAACTATTTGAATGAATAACATTCTCTATTAGAAGCCAGTTCTTTAGAATTATTTTTGTAGAGTAGTTGAGATTTATGTTTATATAAACTAATAATTTGAGTTCAAACTTGGACATTTTCTTGCTTATGTGACTTAGAAACCTAAGACTTCTAATTTCTCTTAGGTAAACAAAATAGCTGATATTAACGTTCTGAGATTGGAAAATAACTCATTATATTGTGAATATTTTATAAATGTATATTTATTATTAAAACATATTTATTGAATATTTCTCTGAAATCATCTACTAAATCTTATTGTGTGTTTAATGTATATAGATATTTTTTAAATTTCTTAAGTCAGTCAAGTATGGATAATGAATTTCACACATTTATAATGGAAGTAGTCTTTCTATTTTGACAGCAAAATGAAGATATAATATCAGGAGTGAGGTTGCTATTGTAAACAGAAAGTGGCAGGGTTAAATGTGTCAATATTTTCCCTAAGTTATTATTAAAAAAAAAAAACAACCCCAACATATGTGTGTATATACAGATACACACACAACGAAACAAGTAACATACATTGCACTATAGCTATGTGTTTTAAAACTATGACACACACACACACACACACACACACACATCCACATATTTGGAATTCTTTTTAATAACAATAGGGAAACTATCAGTAACTATAAAGTTAAATTGAATATTCCCTGTCCCCAGGTCTTCTTTATTTCAAACTAAGATTATTATATGTAATTTATATCCATGGGTTCTTTTTACATTATTAAACCATAAAATCACACAATAGATTTTAAAATAATTTAAGTTGAGTGTTTCTAAGATCCTAAATTGATAAATTGCTTGTACTAGCATGGTTTTCAAGACCATGTGTCTACATAATTTGGTTCCTTTAGCAGATCAGACTCACCCTTCCTGTTTTCCTGCCTGGGTCTTTTAAAGTTCCTTGAAAGTGTCACATTCCTTTTGGACTCAGGGCATTTCACACATATGCATACATCTCTCTGAACCGTCTTTCCTATGTGGTCTTTGCTTGACTGATTACTAAGCATCCTTTGAATTTTAGCTTATACTAGTGTCTAAAGGAAGCTTTTCTGACTCCTCAGACTATGTGACCCCTCGTTATGTACTCTTATAGCACTATTTTTACTTTTTAGCACTTTCATAATGAATTATTTAATTACAATTGTAATTTTTTCTTAAAAAATTATTTTTAAGAGCTTTATTGGGGTATAATTGACATGCAATAAACTGTACAATTTAAAAAGTTTTCGCATATGTATGCACCTCTTAACCTATCACCACAATCAAGATCATAAAAATATCAGTTACACTCAAAAGTTCCATGTGCCCCTTTGTATTCCCTCCCTCTCCTTTCCGCTGCCTCTCCCTGTCCCCAGGCAACTAACTGAGCCGTTTTCCTTCACTATAGATTTCTAACAAAATGACAAAACTCTTTTTCAAAGTAGTTGTATCTTTTACATTCCCACCAGCAGGGTATGAATGTTCTAGTTAATTTACACCCTCACCAACACTTGGTATGGTCAGTCTTAAATTTTAGCGGTTCTAATAGGTGTGTAGTGGTATCTCATTGTGGTTTTATTTTGCATTTCCCTAATGACTAATGAGAGCATCTATCGTGTGCTTACTTGCCATCTGTAGATCTTCTTTGGTGAGGTATCTGTTCATATTGTTTGCACATTTTTAAAATTGTTTTCTTATTATTGATTTTTATGAGTTCTTTATATATTCTGGATACTAGTTCCTTATCAGATATATCATTGGCAAATATTTTCTCCCATGTTGGGGCTTGTCTTTTCATTCTCTTAACAGTGATTTCAAAGAACAGAAGTTTTAAATTTCAATTCCAGTTTATCATTTTTTTCCTTTTATGGATTGTGCTTTTGGCGCAATATCTAAGAAGCCTTTGCCTAAACCAAAGATTTTCTTTGATTATTTTTTTTCTTTCCTGGAAGTTTTGTAGTTTTAGATTTTACAATTAGGTTTATAGTCCATTTTGAGTTAATTCCACATCTAGTGAGAGGTATGGATCTCAATTTTTTTTTTTGCATATAGATATCCAATTATTCTAGGACCATTTGTTGAAAAAAACTATCCTTTCTCTACTAAAGTGGCTTGGCAACTTTGTTGAAACCAGTTGTTTGTATATTTGTGTGTCTGTTTCTGGACTCTGTTCCACTGATCTATTTGTATGTCAAGATTATTATAGCTTTATGTCTTGAATTCAGGGAGTTTAAGTCCTTCAATTTTGTTCCTTTTCAGTTATTTTGGCTACTCTATGTCCTTGGCATTTCCACATGAATTTCAGAATCAGCTTGTCAGTTTCTACAAAAAAGCCTGCTGGGATTTTATTTGGGATTGTATTGAATCTATACATCAGTCTGGGGGACAGTTGACACCTTATCGGTATTGAGTTTTCTCACCCGTGAACATGGCATATCTCTCCATTTATTTAGGTCTTCTTTAATCTCTCAAAAATATTTAAAAGTTTTCAGTGAACAGGTCTTACAACTCTTCTGTCAGATTTTCCCCTAAGTATTTAATATATTTTGCTGCTGTTGTAAGTTATATATACGTGTGTGTGTGTGTATAAAATATGGAAATACAACTGACTTTTGTATTTGGTCTTGTATTCTTCAATTTTGCTAACCTCACTTATTAGTGGTAGTAGTAGTAGTTTTTGTAGATTCCTTTTAATTTTCTACATAGATAATTATGTTGTCTGCAAGTAAAAATACTATAAGCCTTTTCTCTGCAATCTGGATGCCTTTCATTTCTTTTTCTTGCCTTACTTCACTGGCTAGAACCTCCATTACCGTGATGTATACAGGTGATAAGAGTGGTTGGCTGTGTCTTGTTTTTTGATTTAAAGGAAAAATATTCAATCCTTAACCATTAAGTATGAGGTTATGTGTAAGATTTCTAAAACCTTTATGATTTTCTGTTTCTGTCAGTTATTGAGAGGGGGTATTGAAATCTTCAATTATAATTTTGTAATTATCTATTTCTCTGCAGTCGCATCTGTTTTTGCTTCATGTATTTTGAAGCTCTGTTATTAGGTGTGTGAAATTTTGTATTATATCCTATTGGTAAATTGATCCTTTTTTCATTATGGAATGACTAGTTCTTGAAAAGACTATCCTTTTTTCATTGATGTTTTTGCCCCTTTGTTGAAAATCAGGTGGACGTCTCTCTATCTCTGTATCTATTTCTTGATTTTGTTCTGTTCTATTGATTCATGTGTCTGTCCTTTGGGAAATGCATTTCTTTTGACTACTGGATCTTTATAGTAAGTCTTTTTCCTTTTTAAATTTATTTTTGGCCATGTTGGGTCTTTGTTACTGCGTGAGGGCTTTCTCTAGTTGTGTAGAGTGGTTGCCTCTTCGTTGCGGTGTGCGGGCTTCTTATTGCGGTGGCTTCTCTTGTTGTGGGGCATGGACTCTAGGTGTGTGGGCTTCAGTAGTCGCGGCACATGAGCTCAGTAGTTGTGGCTCACGGGCTCTAGCGTGCAGGCTCAGTAGTTGTGGCACAGGGGCTTAGTTGCTTCGTGGCATGTGGGATCTTCCCAGACCAAGGCTTGAACCCGTGTCCCCTGCATTGGCAGGCAGGTTCTTAATCACTGTACCACCAGGAAAGTCCCTTTATAGTAAGACTTAAAATTAGGTAGTGCGATTCCTCCAACTCTGCTTCTATTTTTGAAAATTCATTTGGTTTTTCTAGTTCATTTGCTTTTCCACATAAATTTTAAAATCAGTTTGTCAATTTCTTAAAAAAAAAAGCTGGGATTTTGATTGAGATTGTGTTGATTCAAGAGATCATTTTGGGAAGAATTGACATCTAGGCAATGTTGAATTTTCTAGTCCATCAACCTGATATATTTCTTCATTTATTTAGGTTTTCATTGATTTCTTTTTTCAGATACAGATACTGCGTATATTTTGTTAGATTTATACCTAAATAGTTTATATTCTTTGATGCTATTGTAATTGATAGTTTCCTTTAATTTCAGTTTCTAATTGTTCTTTTTCATTATGTAGAAATGCAATTGATTTTTGTATATTGACCTTGTATCCTGCAATGTTGCTAAACTCAAGTTTCAGTAGCTTTTTTTTTTTGTAGATTCTTTGGGGCTTTCTATACAGATGATCATAGCATCTGTTTTACTTCTTCCTTTCCCATTGTATGCCCTTATTTTTCTTCTTGTTCTGTTGTACTCGCTAGGACCTTCAACCTGATGTTGAATATGAGTACAAGGGTGGATATCCTTGCCTTGTTTCCAATCTTAGGTGGAAAACATTCAGTCTTTAAACATGAAGTATCATGTTAGTTGCAGGCTTTTTAAAAATAAATGCCCTTTATTAGGTTCAAGAAGTTCCCTACTATTCCTAATTTTGAGAGTTAACGGAAAAAAGTATATTGGTCTCTGCCCCGGTTCCTGGCGTAGAGTTCCTAAAACCGTTATAATTTCCTAAGTGATAAGAGCACTAGAAGCATCTCTTGTTCTAATGTTCATCTTTTACCTTTGTTCCTAACACAGGGCTGCTGAAACCCTTGTAATTTCTCCGGTGATAGTAGTAGCTCCTGGATGGCTTCTGGATGAGGGCTAGTTACCAGAAAGGCCAAGTCATGGTTTGAAGCTTGGACTCTTCAGCCCTGGGCCCCGTTCTGTTGAGAAGGGAGAATGGCTGAAAGTAGAGATACGATCAATCATGCCTACATGATAAAGCCTCCATAAAATCCCCAAAGTTTGGGGTTCAGAGAGCTTCTGGTGAACACATGAAGGTGCTGGGAGAGTGATGCACCTTAACAGGGCAGGGAAACACTGAACCCCTTCGCCCATGTATTACCCTATGTAGCTCTTCTATCTGGCTGTTCCTGAATTATATCCTTTTATAATAAACTAGTGATCTAGTAAATAAAATGTTTGTCTGAGTTCTGTGAGCCTCTCTAGCAAATTAATTAAACCCAAGGAAGGGGTCCTTGGATCCCCCAGTCTATGGCCAGTTGGTCAGAAGCAGAGGTGGTATCTGGGCTTGCAACTGGTTTCTGAAGTGGGGCAGGGTTCGGTGGGGGGTTAGTCTTGTGGGATTGAAACCTTAACCTGTGGAATCTGATGCTGTTTCCTGTTAGATAGTGTCAGAATTGAGTTGAATTCTTGGACACTCTTCTGTTGCCTGTGAATTCCTTGGTGGTGGGGAAAAACCTCCATACATTTGGTGACCGGAAGCGAAGGTTGTGTGAACAGTAAAGGAGACTTATGGGGAAGAAGCATACAGTAGACATGAACTGGATTTTTTCCTACACAGGAGGAGAAAAGCTGAGAATTTTTCCATTTACAGTCATGTATGGATGTTGAATTTTGTCACGTTTCTTCTATATCTATTGAGACAGTCGTTTGGTTTTTCTTCTTTTGTTTGTTAATATTGGTGAATTAAATTGATTGATTTTCAAATGTTTAATCAGCCTTACATTCCTGGGGTAAACTCCACTTGGTCCCAATATATTATACTATTTATATATTGCTGGATTTAATTTGCTAATATTTCGTTGAGGATTTTTGCTTCTGTGTTCATGAGAGATATTGTTCTGTAATTTTCTTTTCTTGAAATGTCTTTGGTTTCCTTATCATGGTGTAATGCTAACCTTATAAAGTGAGTTAGGAAATGCTCCCTCTTATGTTTTCTGGAAGGATTTATGTAGACTTTGTATTACTTTTTTCTTAAATATTTGGTATATTCATCAGTGATGCCATTTGGGCCTGGAATTTCTTTGTGGAAGACTTGCAGCTGTGAACTTAATTTTTTAAATAGATGTGGGGATATTCATTTCATCTATTTCTTGAGTGAGTTTTGGCAGATTGTATCTTACAGAGGATGGGTCCATTTCATCTAAGTTTTCAAATTTATGGGCATAAAGTTGTTCATAATATTTCCTTATCATCCTTTTAAAGTCTGTGGGGTCTTTAGTGATATTTCTTCTTCCATTTCTGATATTGGTAGTTTATGTTTTCTTTCTTTTTTCTTGCTTAGTCTGGCTAGACATTAATGTTATCAATCTTTTCAAAGAATATGTGTTTGGTGTCATTGATTCCTGCTATTTTTTCTTTTGTTGTTTTTTCAGTTTCATTGATTGCTGCTACGCGCAGGCTCAGCGGCCATGGTTCACGGGCCCAGCCGCACCGTGGCATGTGGGATCTTCCCGGACCGGGGCACAAACCCGTGTCCCCTGCATCGGCAGGCAGACTCTCAACCACTGCGCCACCAGGGAAGCCGCTGCTTCTTTTTATTTTATTTTATTTTATTTTATTTTATTTTATTTTTGCCACGCCATGCAGCTTGCAGGATCTTAGTTCCTGAGCAGGGATTGAACCCGGGCCCATGGCAGTGAAAGCCCCGAGTCTTAACCAGTGGATCGCCAGGGAGTCCCTGTTTCCTTTGGTTTTAACTTAACTTTTTAAATTCTAGTTTCTTAAGATGAAAAGCTTAGATCATTAATTTGAGATGTTTCTTCCTTTTAATAAAAGCATTTGAATGCTATACGTGTTCTTCTAAGCACTGCATTAGCTGAATCTCATATTATGGGATATAGTACTTTGATTTTCATTCAATGTAATTGAACTTAATTATGATTTACCTTGAGACATTCTCTTTGGCTTATGTAGAACTGTTTTGTTTAATTTGCAAATATTTGGGAATTTACCAGAGATTTTTCTTTTATTTATTTCTAGTGAAATTCCATTATGTTCAAAGAACATACCTTTTATGATTCTAGTTTTTATAAATTTGTTAAGACTTGTTTTTTGGACAAAATATGGTCTATTGTGGTGAATGTTACATGTGCAGTTCAAAGAATATACATTCTGCTGTTGAATGGAGTGTTACAGAAATGTCAAGAAGGTCAGTTGGTTGTTTATATTGTTTAGATCTTCTGTATCCTTAATGATATTCTATCTACTTGTTCTGTTGATTACTGAAAGAGGAGTGTTGAAGTCTCCCATTGTATTTATGAATTTATCTGTTTGTTTCCTTTCATTTCTGTCAGTTTTGCTTCTTGTATTTTGAAGCTTTTTTTGAGATGCGTATACAGTTAGAATTGTTATGTCTTTTTGGTGAACGGACCCATTCATCATAATATAGTTTCCCATCTCTTTTTCTTTGGTAATTCTTTTTACTTTGAAATCTACTTTGATATTAATAGCCACACTAGCTTTCTTCTGCTTATTGTTTGCATGATGTATCTTTTTTGACTTGGAAAGAATGATGTGTGTGTGTGTATGTATGTATGTGTATGTAAATATATATGTATATATAATCCAGCCTAATAATCTCTGTGTTTATATTGGTTTGTTGAGACTATTTACATTTAATGTATTTGGATATTTTTTAGCATTCCATTTTAATTTTCTGTTGGCCCTTTTGGTATATGTCTTTGTATTATTTTTCAGTGGTTATGCTGGTGTGCTAGTGATTACACTATGCATAGCTAACTTTTTATAGTCTCTTTAGAGTTAGTAATATATTACTTCAGGAAAATAAAGAAATTTTGGAACCATATAGGTCCATTTATCCTCACCTGCTGACCTTTGCTATAATTGTCATATAATCACATCTACATGTATGGCAAATCTCATCTGATAAGTTATAAATTTTGCTTTCAACAATCATACATACTTTAAAGAACCTAAGAGGAGGAAAATAGTCTTTTATATTTTCTCAGATATCTGCTCTTCCTTTTGCTCTTTGTTTATTAAGTTATAAATTAACTCTTAGTGCCATTTCCCTTTTGTCTGAATCACTTTCTTTTGGATTTCTTTTTGAGCACGACTGCTGCTGATGGACTTTCTTAGTTTTCCTTGTTTTGAGAATATTTTGCCTTTTTTACTGAAAGATATTTTCCCAAGTACAGAATTCTGGGTTGACAGTTCCTTTCTTTCAGTGTTTTAAAGATGTTGCTTGACTCTCTTCTGGCGTGCATAGTTTCTGAAATCTGCAGGGAAATCTGCAGTCATTCTAATTATTTTTCCCCTGTATGTATAATTTCATTTTATTTCTAGCTACTTTCAAACTTTTTATGCAACTTTTGTTTTTAGCAGTTCAGATTCTGATGTATCTGTGTGTAGCTTTCTTTGAATTTCCCCTGGTTAGGGTTTGCTGAGCATCTTGAATTTATATTTATGTCTTTCACAAATATAGGATTTTTCTAAAAACCGTTATTTCTTCAAATATATTTTTCTGCACCAGTCTTTTTCCCTTCTCTTTCTGGGACTTCAGTGATACTAATGTTAGGCTTAAGCAAAATTCTTCAGGCTCTGTTCTCTCTTTTTTTTTTAACTCTTTTTTTTCTTTCTTTAGATTGTACAGTTTCTGTTGAACTGTCATCAACTTCACTGACTGTTGCCTCTGCAATCTCCACTCTGCTTTCGAACCCATCCAGTCATTTTCAAATTTAAGATATAGTTTTCAGTCCCCACATTTCTGTCGTGTTCTTTTTTATGATTTCTATTTCCCTGTTGAAAACTTCTCCTCCCATTTCATTTAAGTGTCTTTACCTTTACCCCATGGAGTACAGTTTTAATACCTAATGTCTTTGTCTGATGATTCCAGTTTCTGGATTTTCTCAGGATTGACATCTATTGATTATCTTTTCCATTGAGAATCTGTTACATATTCCTGGTTCTTTGTATGTTGAGTGATTTTGGATTTATTCTGGATGTTCTGAATGTTATGTAGGTTCTTGGTCCTGTTATTCCCTGGAGAATGCTGATTTATTTATTTACTTATTTATTTTTATTTAGTAGGCAACTAACCGGTTAGGTACAAGTAGCAAATTCTCTATCTTGCTTTCTGAGGGCAGTGGTTCTAATCTTCGTTCCATTTTCAAAGCCTTTGGATCTAAATGCACACATGCCACTCAGGGGTTAGTCTGAGACTTTGTGATGTTTTAAATTTTAATTCACTTCTCAGAGCCTGTGATAAGCTGCTTTTTGGTCTGTCCCACACATGAGCAGCTCAGATTGAGCTTGAGTCTTATGTGGGTTCATATACAGAATTAGGGTATCTCCATCTTCAGCTCCCTCTTCCTTAGGATTCCCCCCACACTCTTTGGCTTGAAGGGGCACTTTTCCCCAGTTGTTCTTGCTTTTGAAGAGACAGAATTTCTCTTAGGATTTCATCTGCATATGCATGTGCTGCTGCCATTCTCTCAAGGTTTGCCATCTTTGCCATCTCTCTGGCCATCGTTTTTGTAAAGTCCTGAAGTTTCCTTTCTTGGGTTGTTGTAGTAGACCTTTAATTGATCTCTCTGTTTCTGTTTTTTTCTCTTGCTAATCTGTCCTTTTATGTCTCCGCGGCATGTGGGATCTTCCCGGGCCGGGGCTAGAACCCTTGACTCCTGCATTGGCAGGCGGATTCTCAACCACTGCACCACTAGGGAAGCCCTAATCTGTCCTTTATTGCTGCCAGAGTTTGCTTGATAGAACACAAATTTGATATTACCTTCCTTTGCCTAAGAACTGGAGTATTTAAGGTAGTGAGTGGTGCCAAGGTTTCTGATGAGGGTTCTGTTGTCATTCAGATTGTTCTCCTCTAGGTAGTGTGTCATCTTCCTCTGTCTTTCTTTCTTTCTTTGTTTTTTCTCTTAGGTTTTCAGAAATTTGGCTTTGATGTGTGTGGGTGTGGAATTCTTTGTTTACCTTGTTTATTATTTGCTCAGCTTCTTGTTCTGTAAGTTTATATCTTTTTCAAAATTTGCAAAAATTTCTGTTATCATTTCTTCAGATATTTTTTTTCAGCTCCACACTTTTTCCTCTCCTTCTGTGACTCCAGTGAGAAATGTTAGATCTTTTGTTACTAACTTTTAAGTCACTAAAGCTCTGTTCATTTCCTTCAATCTGTTTTCTCTGTCTTCAGACTGGATGGTTTTTATTTACGTATCTCTATATTCACTGATTCTTTCCTCTATCTTCTCTATTCTGCTCTTGGACCCCTCTTGTGAGTTTTTATAAAAAGTTTCATTTATTATATTTTTCCATTTTGTTGTTCTTTACATCTTCTGTTTCTTTGCTGAAACTTATATTTTTGCATTGTTCCAAAAGTGTCTGCAGCTGCTTGTTGGGCCATTTTTCTGAGAGCTGCTCTAAGATTCTTGACAGATAATTCCAGGATCTTTGTCATGTCAGTGCTGGTACCTGCTGATTATCTCTTCTCAAATGAGTTGAGATTTTGTATGGCAAATAATTTTGGATTATATCCTGGATATTTTGAGTATTATATATGAGACTCTTGTTCCTATTTAAATATTCTGTTCTAGGAGGCAGTCAACTCATTTTGGTATGTATGACCTAGCTTACTTTTTAAAAGTACAGCTTTATTGAGTTATAATTTATATACCATAATATTCATGCATGTCATAATACCGTTTTAAAGTGTATGATTCAGTCGTCTTTAGTATATTCAGAGAGTGGTGCAACCATCACCACTCTCTAGTTTTAGAACTTTTTCATCACCCCATAAGGCAAACCCACACCCATTTGCAGTCACTTTCCACTTTCCCTACCCACCAATTCCACTAATCTAGGCAGCTGCTAATCTACTTTTTCTATGAGCTTGTTTATTATGGACATTTCATAGAAATGGAATCACATAGTTATATGGTCTTTGTCACTGACTTCTTTCATTTAGCATGTTGTCAAGTTTCATTGTATTGGTATTTCACATTTGTTTTTCTCTTTATCAGCTGATGGACATTTGGGTTGTTTCTTCTACCTTTTGGCTACTGTGAATAATGCTGCTATGAATTTTTTGTGTACAGGTTATAGCATGGACATATGCTTTAATTTCTCTTGGGGATATCCTAGGAGTGTGCTGGCTCTCTTTTGTGCTGAGATTCGACTGCCCACTTAGTTACAATTTAGTTGGCTTTGGCTGTACTATTCTGCTCTGCCTTGCTTGTCTGCTAGCCAGAGACCGTTCTGAAACGCAGGTGGTATTCCATACCATAGTACAGTACTAGAAGTTTTTGCTGTGTTGATTCTGATCAGTTTCACATATTGCACCCGAGGGCATGCCGAGGGCTTCATACACAGATTTAAAGAATCCTCTTTTTCACCATTTCACCTTCCTCTTTTTTTTTTTTTTTTTTTTTTTTTTTTTTGCGGTACGCGGGCCTCTCACTTGTGTGGCCTGTACGTGGGCCTCTCACTGTTGTGGCCTCTCCCGTTGCGGAGCGCAGGCTCCGGACGCGCAGGCTCAGCGGCCATGGCTCACGGGCCAAGCCGCTCCGCGGCATGTGGGATCTTCCCGGACTGGGGCACGAACCCGTGTCCCCTGCGTCGGCAGGCGGACTCTCAACCACTGCGCCACCAGGGAAGCCTCCTTCCTCATCTTTGTAATTTCTTTCCATTCTCTCGTTAGGAGGATAAGGGGAGCTGACTCTATTGTCATTTGCCTGGTTCAGGGCAGAGATGGTCCACCCCCGAGTCTCTGCAGCTGCTGCACCCCTAGTGGTGAGGGGCAAGGGTGCTGCCTTTTTGCTAGCATTTGCTTAGTACAGGGTAGGGATGGTTGAAGTGACTCCACCCACACATTCTCCCCCAGTGGGGAGGGAGAGATCCTTTTTTTTTTCTTTTTTTGTAGGTAAAATGTAAGCATTTAAAAAATAAAAGCACTGTAAATTAGGAATTTTCAAGTTGATTCTCTGTCTCATAAAAAAAATAGAAGATTTAAGATCATTTTTCACGTTTTGATGTATTAACTTTTATGCCAGGCTTCATTTGTACTTTTATGACAATATAATTATGCTAATAATGAATTTTTTCCAGAAAGTAGAATTTATTATTCTAACTATTTCATGTAAGACTAGTATTAATAGCATTAAAACTAACGTTTCACACGTTAAATTATGAGTTTAGAGGAGAAATGATATTATGTGGTGGAAAAAGCTTTTACCTCTATTGTCTTTTTTATTGCTGATGAAAATCCTGTGAGGTAGATGTTGTTATTCTCATTTTACAGTGGGAATAGAGAGTGAAAGACCTGGAGCAATTATTTATGCAAAGTCTGATAGCTACTAAGTGATAGCGGAGTTGCCAAACATGTCTTTCTGGCTCTTTTTCCATAGCAAGCCATCTTCTACTCTTCAATAAGAAGTTTCTCCTCAGTTATAAATTCATAATCTTCTGGATTTCCAGATAGCATAGGGGTACTTAGGATCATGAGTTTTGATACCAAACTGACATGGGATTGAGATCTATTTCTGCCAATGTGCCATGAATGTTGCATGGATTTAGTTTGCTGCTTTACTGAACACTTGATAAGTTTTATGGCATTACGGTTTTAAAACAATCTTGTGAAATAAGCATTATTGTTATAACTATTTTGCACACAAGGAAACTTGAGGCTTAGGGAGTTTGAGTAACATACCCATTAGGTGACCAGGCTGAGATTCTTGTAGCTCTTCTAAAGTTTTGCCTGTTTATTCTAGTTTCTCAGTCATGTCTTTTTTATTCTTCACTGAAAAGAGAGTATTGTTCTACAGTTCTTACGTGTCCTTTGTGAAGTTAGTATGAATGAGTGTGTTTTACAGTACACAGAGATACCATAAGAAAAGTCTAAGCTCATTAAATAATTCTCTATGATGTAGCAATATTTTATTTATCTCCAAGCTTGCTGATTATTTAAATGTATATTATAACAGGAACTTTTTTTTTTTTTTTTTTTCCCAGTACACGGCCTCTCACTGTCGTGGCCTCTCCCGTTGCGGAGCACAGGCTCCGGATGCGCAGGCTCAGCGGCCATGGCCCTCGGGCCCAGCCGCTCTGTGGCATGTGGGATCTTCCCGGACCGGGGCACGAACCCGTGTCCCCTGCATCGGCAGGCGGACTCTCAACCACTGCGCCACCAGGGAAGCCCAACAGGAACTTTTAATATCACGTTCCTGGATAGGCTGTGAGTGGTTGGTGAATCCTCAGATTTGTATATAAAATATTATTTATACGAATTTTTCTAGGTAGGAGGTAATAGTTTTTACAAGATTCTCAAAAGTGATCTCAGATCTCCAAATGGTAAGAATCACTGTACTGTAGAAAAGGAACCCAAATAATGGTCACTGTGTATGTAGAATTGAAAAACATTTTTTCAACACATGGAATGATTTCAAAGTAGTTTTTAAATTTATTTTTTCAAAAAAGCTTAGGAAGATTATACAACAAGTATAAGAACATTTCCTATTAATTGAAATATTATAGTATTCAAATAATCTGAATATCTGTATTACATGTAGGTACATATAGATACAATGGATATCTCTCTGTATTTATATGTATACATATATGTGTGTATATATATCTACACACACACACCTGACATATTTCTATAGATATCTATCTGTATGATGGGGAGTGCTCCATCATCCCCTCTATTTGACATGTATCATTACTTTATATGCTCTACATTTATTTGCTACTTGTATATTGTCTTCCCTCTTTCTAGCACTAAGTTGTCCAATGTGTCAGTCACTATCCACATGTGGCTGTTAAAATTTATTAAAATTAAAATTTAAAAGTTTAGTTCATTTTTTTGCACTGACCACATTTCAAGTGCTTAATAGCCACGTGTGCTTAGAGGCTACCATACTGGACATGTATAGAACATTTCTATCATTGCAGGAAGTTCTGTTGGACAGCATTGTTCTGGAATGTAAGGTCCAGGAGGGCAGAGACTTTTTTTACTTAGTTTTTCTTGTTTTTTATTTTAATAGCTTTATTGAGATGTAATTTACATAACATAAATCTCACCAGTTTAAAGTACACAATTTAATGGTTTTTAAGGTGCACTTAGAGAGTTGTGCAACTATAACCATAATATTAGAACATTTTATCATTGCATAAAGTAAACCTTGTATTCAAGAGCATTCACTCTCCATTCTCTCCCTGTTCCCCAGGTTACTACTAATCTGCTTTCTAGACACCTTCCATAATTCACAGTTTTATCTCCCATGCCAAGAATATTGCTTGCCATTTATTTTATGATGGCCCTCATGACCTTTGCCTCCTGGTGTTCCTCTCATGATTTTATGTTGTATGGCAAAAGGGAGATTATCTCAGTGATTTTCCACCACAAATCCTGGGAGGGTGAGGTATAATTAGCTCCTTCCCTTGATATCAGACTTGATAGCTAACTAAGCACATACTGTTTGCTGTCACTGAGGCCAGTCTGTAGACAGTTTAGTTAGTGTGCCAATGGCCAGTCCAACTGGTATAGCCAGCTTCGTTAGTGTACTTACATGGGGAAAAATATTAACTAATAAAGTCAGTACCTTTGTGGCCAGGATATGATTTGTACAAATTAGTGATCATTCAAAGTGGGATGATACCCAGGGTGATTTACTGGAGTGTGGGAAGAAAGCATTAGGACTTCTACTACTATTATTTTTAATTTTGATTTTTTAGATTTATACTTTATAGTGCACAATATTTTAAATAGTGTATGTTTATTAACGTGTAAATATACATTTACTTGAGTTACATAATAAACATTCTTACTGATAAGAGAGCATGATAATTAAGGTTTGGAGACTTCTGCTCTAGCAGACAAGGTCACCCAAACTTTTATTAGGGATCAGGTGGACAGAGAATGCAGACTTGGGAGTGAGGGATGCAGAATACACTATAAAAAAGAAATGCAAGCTCAGCACGGTGTAATACAATAACGTATCATAGTGCAGAGAGGAAAAAAATACCCATAATATAATCTAGAGGTTCTCTTCATATTGTTTAAAAAGAAATCAATAAATATTAAATAATATTTTAAATAAAAACACTATTTAAAAAAAAGACTTGCATGTGAGGTTGGCTTCCAGAGGCAACTCTGTGTAAAGACTAGCCCTGAGTAGATCCGACTCTTCTTTGTAGAGTGGTTATGCTGGCAGTAAAACCAAATGCTTTGATAAACAGGATTTATTGTTTCCTGTAATACTTTATAATGTTAAAACTATTGCATTTTTCTTATTTTTAAAATGTCTTAATCAAATTTTGTATTCATGGCCAGGATAGAGAATAACACTTTGGTTGATTTAATTTTAGTTCTGTTTAATGTTTGTGCTGGTTTTCCTGCATTTAGTAGTGGCCACTCCTGTGTTATAAACAGCTCAGCATGCTTATTTGATTAAGGGCTCTAGATTGGGCAGTTTCAGCTAGATGAGACATTGGCAAGGCATATGGGCATGTGCAGGCATCTAGACAGGGGCTGGCAAAACTTTTTCTGTAAAGGGCCAGATAGGAGATATTTTAGGCTTTGTACACCAGATGGTCTCTGTTGCCACTACTCAACTCTGTTCTTGTAGCATGTTAACAATCTTAGATATATGTAAACAAAGGGGTGTAGCTGTGTTCCAATAAAACTTCATTTACACAAATCGGCAATAGGCCAGTAGTTTATGGAGCCCTGATCTAGATTAACCATGTCAATATGGTTCTCAATCCAAGAACATGATTGCTATAAATTAAAAATAAGTTAATTACTTGAAACTTAGAATGCATTGTAGAAACAGCATTAGAAGTAGAAGAAGCCTGTTTTACCTTTTATGTAGCTGAATTATATGCTACCTAATTTTTGAAAATCTCTACCCAACTGGAATGTACAGATGATGTTAAGAGTAAGAAGTGAAGAAATAGATTGGAAACTAGGTGTTTGTGGTCAGAGTGTAATCTCGGAGCGTAAAACTTCTGAATTTTAGAAGAACAGTTCCAGGTTGTGAAGATGTCCAAAGTGTGTAATGGGAGTTCTTTGCTCAGGTGGCATGAGGTGAACATTCTTCAAACTGAAGAAGAGATCAGGAAACTACAAAGGGGGAATTGCTCCTTCCTTATTGTGGAAGTGGTAGGAGTTTTCCCCCCTTACTCCTATCTCTTGATGGTGAGAAATGATTTTCCATCCTTTTATCTTGGTTGGTGTCAGCCCCTCCATGTTTCTAGTAGAGTGAAAGTGACAAAGAGGAAATCTTTTTGCAGTAAGTAGAGGCAAAGGTAGGCTCTTGGTAGGGGCTTTTGCTAGGAATGGGTGATGAAGGTACAGAAGGATTTCAGGGGCTGTGGTGAGGAGAGTTTTCTTTTAAGTCTGTGTAATTGTGCCTCTGAAGGTGAAGAGGATGGGACAGAGTGGGTGGCTTTGATGTATTCTTGTTGGTAGCCTAGGTGGGGAAACATAACAGTTCTTTCACATCACCTCTTATAGGTGGGAGATAAGGGTTATAGTTGTAGCTCCTAGAGTATATGTTTCTTTAGAGGAGGGGAGATATATTTTAAACTAAGGGTAAGGAATTTCCCAACATAGCACAGGACTGGGTCAGTTCGACTAGGTGGGGTGGTAGAGAAATAGAGGGGTTTTGGGGAAAGAAATCCCCAGTAGCATTAGATTTCCTCATACGCAGTTTGGGAGGTATATTCCTAACTAGGAAGATAGATTATATTGTAGGTGATAGTTGCAAAGCTGCCTGTTCATAAATTTCCGGCTTTATTTTCTTATTAAAAGAGCTATATATTTCTTGACTATGTATTAAGGTACTTTTTGAATATGTTATACTTCTCTTCTTCCATTAGAGAAGAAATTGAAATAGAAGTGGTTGTGTAAGGTCATGGAACAAATTAGGACTTTCTTTAAAATTAAGTCTCTGAGGCTCTAAACTGTTATCATACAGGCTTAATTTATGTCTGATAATTTGTATCATTTGATTCAGCCCTGATTTAGGGTTTTTGTAATTTAAATTATAGCAATATTTTGACTTTAAGGGTTTGTTACAACTGTCAGTTACAAACTAGGGAGAAGGATTGTTTAGTGGACACTATTGATGGATCTAAGCCTTGTTTAGATCAAGAGGAACTTTTATACAGAATTTATATGAGGTTGTGATCATAACATTTCTAAATCTTAATTTATATTTTCTATTTGTTGAGACATCAATTTCCTGGTTTCCTGTAGCTATTGTCCATGATTTCCTTTAGAATTTTTGAGTATATTTAAAACAGTTGATTTAAAGTGTTTGTCCAACAAGCACAATTTCTGTTTCCTGAAAGACAGTATCTGTTAATTTCTCCTGTGAATGGGCTATACTTTCTTGTTTCTTTGTATGCTTTATAATTTTTTGGTTGGAGACTGGGCATTTGATTATTATAATGTGATAACTCTAGAAATCGAGTTCTTCCCCCTCTTCAGGGTTTGTTTTTCTTACATGTGGTTGTAGTTGTGTATTTGTTTAATGACTTCTCTAAACTATTTTTTGTAATGACTGTATTCTTTGTTTTGTGTGGTTTCTAAAGTCTCTGTTCCTTTAGTTTATGGTAAGCTAGTGGTTTTTTTTTTTTTTTTTTTTGCGGTACACGGGTCTCTCACTGTTGTGGCCTCTCCCGTTGCGGAGCACAGGCTCCAGACGTGCAGGCTCAGCGGCCATGGCTCATGGGCCCAGCCGCCCCGCGGCATGTGGGATCCTCCCAGACCGGGGCACGAACCCGCGTCCCCTGCATCGGCAGGCGGACTCTCAACCACTGCGCCACCCCAGCAGCGAAGCCCTGAGCTAGTGTTTTGACATAGATTTCCTCAAGAGTCAAGAAAAAATAAGGAATTCTCCCGGTCTGCGCAGATTGAGTCTATTGGGACACTGCTTCAGTGCTTAGCCACATTGTTTATGACTCTGCCTTACCCTTCACTTCCTTCTTGCTCTGAGTCTGAAAATTAGCCAGAGGTGGAAGTATAGAGTCTTCTCAGGTCTTTTCTGAGCTTGTAGTCTAAGAAAAGTCTCCCTGGTCATGCATGTGGCTTCTCAAATTCCCATATCAAAATAATTGATTTTCAGCTTTTTAATATATACATTTAGAGCTATATATTTCTCTCTAAACAATGTTTGAGCTTCATCTCATAAATTTTGATATGGTGTGGTTTTAGTATTAACAATTAAAAATATTTTCTAATTGTCCTTGAGACTTATTAGTCTACTGCTTAATTGTCAAACTTTTGGGGATTTTAAGTTTATTTATTTTTGAATGGTCACTGTATATGGGGCTGCCACTAATTACGTGGCTTCTGATTACATGGTTCCTGTAGCCAGTTGTCATTGATTGATTACATTGATTTAATTCAATTCTGGTGTTACTTCTTGTTGTGGCTTAAGAACAAGTACAGGCAGACCTCAGAGATATTGCTGTTTCAGTTCCAGACCACCACAATAAAGCCAATATTGCAGTAAAGCATCACATGAATTTTTTGGTTTTCCCAATAATATAGTTGCACATAAGAGTTATGTTTACATTATATTGTAGTCTGTTAAGTGTGCAATAGCATTATGTCTAAAAAAACAATGTACGTACCTTAATTAAAAAATACTCTTGCTAAAAAATGCTAACTATCATCTGAGCCTTCAGCAAGTCTCAATCTTTTTGCTGGTGGAGGGTTTGAACTACTGTGAGAATTACCAAAATGTGACAAAGAGATACAAATTGAGCAAATGCTGTTAGAAAAATGGCACTGATAGACTTGCTCCATGAAGGGTTGCCACAAACCTTCAATTTGTAAAAAATGCAGTATCTGTGAAGCACAATAAAGTGGAGTACAAGAAAACAAGATATGCCTGTAGTCATTTAAAGAGGGTGAGAATTTATTTTTCTCACTGTCAGCCCTGGTTTCTAAAAGACTTTTGCAGGCCCAAAGGGTTAAATAAATCTAGAGGTTCAAGGTTCTCAAGTACATCTACCAGGTGGCACCCTCCTCGGTATCGGGGCACTATCTTTAGCACTGAAGTCTTGTCAGGGCTGTGAACTAAACTTTTTCTGTAATTCTGTTCCTCTCATAATCTGGTCCTGGGCTGGTTTTCCAGTTTGGTCAACCCTCTGGCCTCAGAAATAGTCTCTTTAAATGTTACAGAGTCCCCTGGCATTTACACTGTATCTAAAATTGGTGCTTGGTGCATTGAGTCTTATAGGATCTTGGGGCAAGCTGCTTATGGGTCAGTGTCTTAGTACAGGCACTCTGCTGCAGTTTTCTGCCTTTAGCATATTAGCATATCAATGGCTTTTAACATCAGTCAACTAATTCCACAGTCCTTGTAACTACCCTTGCTATTCTATTTCTCAAATATTAGAGATAGCACATAAGTCTATTGCATTAGTCAGTGCATCACCTTCCTTTGGTATCCTCTCTCAATTCAGCAAAAGTGAAAGTCTTTGTCATTGTGAGCTATAGCATGCCCCAGGTTATTGCCACTTTCTCTACCACCCTCAGTGTGACTCCTTTTGCCATCTGGCCAGTGAGTGATCCAGCCCCAGAGCCCATCTTGAAGTTCTGCTTCCCGGTACTGTTAGTTTGGTCACACTCCCCTCTACCACCTTGAAGCAGATCCTGAGACAAGAATTGAGCACATGTAGTATATTTGGAAGATTCAGGGACACTGACAGAAGTGACAGAAGAGCCAATAAGGGAGGTATGTTATCAAGTCAGGTACCACACTGGGTGACTGGAGCCAAATCCCACAAGGAAGTGCACTTCATTATTATTGCAGCAAAGAGATAAGCAAGTTTGGAGTTTTTCCAAATCATTCATTGGCTAAGGGCTGCCCTGGGAGGATGTTGATTCACAGGCACTTTCAGCCCACCACATGCATAGGAAGAGTGGCTTCTAGTAGATAGAGGGAGCCCTTCAACGTAGATGCAGGTGCTGGCCCGAGAAGGTCAGGCTGGAATGTATGAAAATGGTCAGAGGGTCTGAGAGGATATGGTGTAATGCTGACACTGTTGGCAACTGTCTATTTTCAGCTATGCAAGATAATATGAGATTACTTTTTAAAGTTGTACTGATTTATCCTATGAGAATTATCTCCACATCCTTGCCAATATTTGATATTATTAATCTCTTTAATTTTAGCCATTTTGTTGGGTGCATAGTGGTACGCTATTGTGATTTTATTTTGCATATCCTTTATTATTATTGGTTGGTTCAGGTCCAATCAGGAAAGAGAATCACACAGTAATTTTAATAGGAAAAGTTTAATGTAAAGGATTATTGACTGTAGCACAGATTGGAACAATGAGAAATTGGCTAGTAAGAAGTAAAGAGAACTCTGCAAAATATAGAAGTAGTAGATACAAGGAGCAGCCACTACTACTGTTACGGCTGAGATAGAACACTTAAGTGAGAGTCCCTGTGACCTGGCCTGAGATCCAGACCTTGTTGGGAGAGCAGGCTGTGGCTTACTGAATGGCAGAAAAGTCACTGTAAAGCTGTACCTGCGGAACTTGCTTAACATCTGCCCTTTGGAACTTGCCATGGTTACTTATGGGATGATGGGGAAAGCTGTTCACAGAGTTGTGTCTCACTGGAGGCCTCTGCTGCAGAACTGCCTGAGGGGAAGTGCTGGGGGAAACTGTTGGTGGCTGGGTGCTGGTGGCCATCAGGTACATAGGAGCCTAGTACCTAGTGCTGCAGGAGCTTGTTGAGTGAGTACGTTGGAACTGGGAAGCAAATCTGTTTCCTCCTGCAGTCTCTCCAGCATGCTCTATTGACAAAGCCTGCAGGCTTAGCATCCTGCCATCTGGAAAAAAAAAAAACATTTAAAGGGCCCAGATCCATTTTCATAAAGTAGGCAAAAAGTCTGAATTTTGAGGTGGAGGCAATGGATAACTGGCACAGTCTGCCCTTTAATTATTCAGCTTCTTTTGTATGCATCCTTCTAAACACACGTGAACTCCCCAGCAACCAACAAAGCTGTATTTCTACCTAAGAAGATACACTTTTTCCAAGTGAAGTTCTCCTCCTTTGTCCAAAAGGAGGAAGCACACGGTTTCGAGAGTCATTGTGTCACTGGTTATGTTAATTGCTCTTCACATTCAGTCATAGTCACACTAAATATTCCATTATCTAAAGTCTAAATTGTAAAGTTACAGCTTGTAAATAAAATAAAAATGTGAAGGAGAGAGGATATGTGTGTGTGTGTGTGTGTGTGTGTGTGTGTGTATCAAATAGAAACTATGTAAAGTTGTTAGGATACTTACCTATTTAATTTGTTTAAAGACCATAACTGATGTGTATGGTTCTGTTCTTCCACCCCCCATACCATATTTCCCCTGCCCTCAACTAGAATCTTGGCTCCTTGGAGTTTTACTTGGTGGAGTGACCCACACCCAATGGGTTGAACCCTCAGTCATCCTGCTGTAGTTTGGATATTTTTTATGGACCTGTCTTCTAGACCTCTCATCCTCTTTTAGCTGTGGTTATTTTTTATTTATTTTTTTTTTTTGTGGTATGCGGGCCTCTCACGGTTGTGGCCTCTCCCGTTGCGGAGCACAGGCTCCGGACGCGCAGGCTCAGCGGCCATGGCTCACGCATGGGCCCAGCTGCTCCGCGGCATGTGGGATCTTCCCGGACCGGGGCACGAACCCGCGTCCCCTGCATCGGCAGGCGGACTCTCAACCACTGCGCCACCAGGGAAGCCCTAGCTGTGTTTAATGTGGTGTTAAACCCGTCCATCGAATTCTTAATTTTGATTAATGTAGTTTTCAGTATTAGAATTTCCATTATTTTTTTCAAATATACTGTTACTTTTTACAGTTTTCAGTTAACTGCCGAAATTTTAAATCATGTCTTTTGTCTTTTTGAACTTAATATGTCATATTTGTTTTACAGGGCACATCTGATAATCTCCACAATTGGAATATCTTCCGGTCTCTTCCTGAAGATATTCTGTTGGTTCTTGTTTTGCTGTCATCTATCTTTATGTGTCTTATTATTTTTGATCATAGTAGACATCTTATTTGAAAAATTATTGGTAGAAATAATTTGAGGACTAGGATAATGTTATCTTTTTTCAGAGAGTATTTTTGTATCTTCCGTTAGGAGCCTTGGCATAATAGTTCTAGTATCACCTTAAGCCAATGGTAGGTCTTGGGGTTTTCTGTCTTCCTGATGACTTGTAGCTGGGTTGCAGTCCACGTAATGGCTGGTTTCTGGTACACCTTTACCCTTATACAAAATCTTTGTGTCCCAGTTCAGAGTGCCGTGTTGTTTATTTGAGCCCCTACCTTTTGTAGGTTATTGCGTCCAACTTTTGTCCGCCTTCTTCCTTGAGGGTGTTAAAAGTACTCTCAGCCTTTTGACAGTCTCTAATAAATAGATAAAATTCTCCGTAACAGAAGTAGCTCTGGATGCCTGGTTCCTCTTTAAAGAATTTGCGGGCTTCCCTGGTGGCGCAGTGGTTGAGAGTCCGCCTGCCGATGCAGGGGACGCGGGTTCGTGCCCCGGTCCGGGAAGATCCCACATGCCGCGGAGCGGCTGGGCCC
>NC_041233.1:69552474-69584825 GCF_002837175.3 Physeter macrocephalus
GTGAGCCATGGCCGCTGAGCCTGTGCGTCCGGAGCCTGTGCTCCGCAACGGGAGAGGCCACAACAGTGAGAGGCCCGCGTACCGAAAAAAAAAAAAAAAAAAAAAAAAGAATTTGCAACTTCTGGATCTTGGCTTAGTAGGTCTTACCATTTTGTTACTTATAAGATTTAAAAATTGTTCTTTAGCTTTTTAAGTTATCTTCAGTGGAGGTTTGTCTGAATTAGCTCATCTGGAGCTATTATTGGAAGTGAAAAATCAGGACAAGCTATTTAACTTGTTATTTAAAATGTGCTTCAGTTTTCTCATCTGTAACATGGGATTAATAATTACTTATTATCTTTTGAGATTTTTAAGTGAGGTAACACATTATGAGCTTACAGTAATACCTGATACTGTCAAATGCTCAATTTATTATTATATTACTTTGAGAACATTGGAATGTTTAAAAACTTTTCCAAGCATGAATTAGCCCTTTTTAAAACCCAAACTAATTTGCAGGGATTACGAAAGACTTTCAAATAACATTTACATTAATTGACCTTTCTGTTAACCCTGATTTAGGCAAGTGAAACTCTTTTCCTTTAATGTTTTTGAGACTCTACGCTATAAGGAAAATTTAATTTTGTCTAAAACTAGATAATTACCCTGATGTCTGTGTATACATGTATGTATGTATGTATAAATATATGTGTGTGTGTATGTATATGGGGATATATACAGACTGATAAGCCATTGTGTATGTGTGTGTATGGGCATGTGCACGCGTGCGTGTATGTGTGTGTGTTTATGTGTACATAAATACATAAAGGCTAAATGGGAAGATATCTTAGTTATTTAAAATATTGTCTTTTGTTGATAAAATATAATTGGGCTGGAGCTAAGGAGAACAAAATGAAGTAGAATTGGGTTACTGTTTAAATATTTTAAAATTCTGAAAATTTGAAGCTTTTCTAAATATCTTTTTCTTTTTTGTGTTTAAAATAAAGGATAATTACAAAACCCTTGATTTACCCTATTTTTAAAATTGACTGAGTTCTTGGACTAGATATAAAGTTGGCAAAAGAAAATGATTCTAAAAACAGGTAGCTGAACTCAATAAAGTCTGGTGACAGCTACTTTAGCAGTCTTGCTGCATGAAAAGCAAACATAGCTAACAATGTAACCTCCAAAAGTGCTAGGTACATATACTATTTCTCTATTCCATAGATCTGCATCTTTCAAGGTGCATTTGATCTTCTTTCTTTTGCATCCATCTAATTTTTGTGCAGAGAAAGTTTAACAATCTATTTTGCATCAGCATTGAACCCATCTGTATAATGTTGTCTTTCAATGTGTTTTTCCACTTTGTAAAATGAAACAATCATAATACATAAAAATTTAAAGACATTCAAAATAAGTTTCCTTTGAGATTTAGAGAGATGATGTATGGCAATCTGAAATTTTCTTAAGTTGTAAATAAATTCTCCTGTTTGGAAGTTTGGTTTAGTGTCTTTTTAAATTTTTTATGCTATTGTGTGTCTTAAAGTTACTTTAAGGTAATCATTTTCATGATTTTGTTTTCTAGGTTAACAGAACCTTCTGGATATTTAACAGATGGTCCAATTAACTATAAGTATAAAACTAAATGTACATGGCTAATTGAAGGCTAGTAAGTATATAATTTGCATTAAATTAATTTATTCTGAAATAATAAAGAAGGTGATTATATCAGTGTTAAAGCATTAAAATATAACAACTTCATAGTTATATAGTTTATTCTGTTGCTTATTATTGGAAAACATTATTCATGATGTTTTAAAATGGGATTGATAAATTTTAGATATAATGTTTAATGTAAATTACAATACGCTTTTACTTGTGATAATAGTTTGATTTTTACATATATTTATTTTTAAGTTATGTTACTATGGCATTAAGTCAAGTATGCATTTTTGGCTTCTTTTAAATCGCTTGTTATGGAATTTGAAGACTGCATAGAAAGTATAAAAATATTCCATGCTGAATTATGCCATTGGTTCATACTATTCAGCATTTTAGTTCTAAGGGTGTTAAAAAAAGAACATTTTGTAAAAGAGAGAGTTAATTGTCCTTTTAGAGGTATTTTTCAGTAATTAGGGCTTGAGACTGAATTTATCTATTTAAACATATTATGAATGGATCATAAATGATATGAGTTGTTTTTGAACTATTTTATGATTTTAAAGAGTGTATTTGGAAAGCTGCATTTTTATTTTTGTTACTTTAAAGGTTTTTTAAAACTTCAAGGTTATTAATTCCCTGTGTACCTGTGGTCTCATTTATTTGTTAACAAATAACAGTATATCGTATTGAGACCTTTTGATTAAAATTTGAAGACCTTATTAGTACCTCTAGTTAAGAGTTCATAGAAATAAGAACAGTCTTGAGTGTTGAATTTAAAAATCAACTTTATTCAAGTACAATTTGCATGCAATGAAATACACCCATATTAAGTGTACAGTTCAATAAGGTTTCAGTAATGTATACAATTTATGTACCTCCACCTTAGTCAAGACATAGAACATTTCCTATTGACTAAATTTTTATAAGACATAGAACATTTCCTCTTGACTAAATTTTTAGAAAAGGATGATACATACATATGGCTGGTTAATAGATTTTGGAGTTGTATATCATTTTTACAAATTAGATATGACTGGTTATAAATCTTTTATACTGATGACCTATGGATTTATAGCTAAATTATCTGTAAATAGGTTTTTAATAAAATACTCTAAGATTTCTTTAGACCATGCTTTACATATTACATATTAATTTTAAAATATTTTAATTTTTTTTCAGTCCAAATGCAGTGTTAAGATTAAGATTCAATCATTTTGCTACAGAATGTAGCTGGGATCATATGTATGTTTATGATGGAGATTCAATATATGCACCTTTAATAGCTGTACTTAGGTGAGTAGTTGTGTTTAATTGATGAATTTGTAGTCAGTTGTAGAAAAGTAACTGTATAATTTATTAATTTTAAATATATACTCATCTTTACTGCAAAAAGAAATTTAGCATAGGCGTTGATGGCTAAACTTCAAAGATGGTATAAGACTATGATGATACTGTGACTGTCAACTTAGGGGTATATATAATAATGTAAACATTGATATAACAGAGATAAGTAGTTACTGTTTCAGAAATGTAGATTTATTAATAAATACCCCTTATTCTTGCTGTACATAGTTCATTCTTTTAAAGTGAATTGAATCTGTTTTCAGAACTATCTGTATTTGGATAGATTAATGTGAGTTCTAGCTGACAAAGGAATTAATAGATATATGTTTTATAGTTATCTTTTTATTTTAGAGAAATTATAAAATTTTAAATTCTGTAAAAAAAGGTTAAGTTATGCTTTATGTAGTGGTTTAATAAAGAAGGTGTTTCTGTCAGTTCTCACAGTTTGGGAATTTTGGTTGTTTCCAAATACTTTATAGTTAGTAGTCAGGTAGTAAGATTTAATTTAAAAATTTTAAAATCACAGCATTTTCAGTATCAATTTAAAACTCTTTATTATGTATGTACAAATTATTATGAAATGTTTTATGAACAGGAGAGAATATATTAGATAGAAAAATTTTTGAGCATATGGTGTAGATTTAGTGTACAATTTGACTAACATGATTGTTGACCAGAGTTATTCATTACATTATTCCTTACTTTTGTTACTTACACAGTACCTCTTATATGTCCTGTCATTGTTAAAAATTTAAATATGGGTAAAAGCTTATTGTTCCTTTCAACATTTTTTATTTTATTTTTCTTTTTACTATTTATGTTGTAAGTATTCTGTTTTAACAGGAATGTAAACTATTATTTTTTTGGACAAACACGTAAGGGCTGTATTTCTGAATGACTGTTTCAAAATGACTCCTTGAGAACTTAGATGCTTATTCTGTGATATTGCTATTGCTCAAGATAATTGTAGAACTTAATTTTTGAGTTGTTTGAAAATTATAGAAAGAGTATTCTGGAGTAACCCTTCATCTAACACCAATAGATAGAAAATGGAGCAGAGCCTTGTGAATAATTACATTGTAAGATAATTTATTGCAACAATTAGATAAGATACTAGGTTCAAACATTTATTTTTAGCAATTTAGATATAACCGTTATCATTCTTCTATTTTTATGACATTATTGACAGACCATCATTTAGATGTGTACCTTTTCATTTGTTTTTCTAGTATTTGTGATGACTGCATTAATTAACAGTGATTCATTAACACTCTTACCAGCCATTTCTTGCTACTAAAGGAAGCTTTTGTAAGATAATTAGCAGGATGGGATTTAGTATATGACTGTGAAGGTGGATCTAGTGACTTTTCATCAGCAAGTATTCCTGTTACCTATCCTGAGAGAGATGGAAAACCCATGTTTATTGAATATCCACTTGATTCTAAACACTGTACTAGGCAGTTTAAATGTCATCAGTCCTTGTTAGGATATTGTGGAAGAAGTACTATTATCCCCCATTTATTGTTGAGAAAATTGAGACTCAAGAGAAATAAAGTTTTACTTCTAATAGATGGTAGAGCCAGGATTAGGACTTGACAATCTCCGGACTTAAAAGCCTATACTGTTTGTACTTCATTTTACTAAAAATTCAGAATCTAAATGTTTGAATTATTCCAGCTGTATAAGAGTTTATTATTCAACAAACATTTGATAACCTCCTCAATTCAAGAGACTGTCATAAGCCTGGAGGTTGCAGTAAGGAGTAAGATACAGGCCATTGCAGACACCAGCTACCTGAAGTTGCGCCCAACGTTATAGGTTAAGTGCACAGTCCTTCACAAAGCTGCCCTCACTTCAGATAACAGCTGCAAGTTCAGGGGTCTCCAGGCCACCTGCACTTCTGACCAGCTGGCTACAAATTTAGAGGTGCCTGTGGCCCACTCAGGTTCCATAATTTGCTAGAATAACTCACAGAACTCAGGAAAGCACTATACTTATGATTATAGTTTTATTATAAAGGATAAAAATCAGGACCAGTCAAATGAAGAGACACATAGGGTGAGATCTGGGAGCATCTCAAAGCTGTGTCCTCAGGACATATGTTACCCCCCCAACCTATCAGTGTGTATTGCCACTTAGGATGCTCACCTGATTTACAGGTGTACAGAGTTTTCTGGGGGTTTCCTTTTGTAGGCATTATTGATCTAATCATTGGCCATAAGGCTGAACGCAATCTTTAGCCCCATTCTGACTCTGGGAGTCAGATTGATTTCTTGTGGCTTAAAGCCCCACCCAATCACATGGTACGTTTTTCTGGTGTGGCCAGCTCCCATCCTGAGTTACGTCATTAACATAAACTCTGAGCCCACCATGAATAACAGAGACATTCCTATCACTTGGGCAATTCCAAGGATTTGGAGGCTACACCACCACACAGTAGTTGGGCACTGGTGGTGGTATGTAAACAGATTTTTTACACAGCACAACTTAAGTGTTATAATCAGGTTACGAAAAGAGGCTATATGATTTCAGAAGTAATGAATTCGTCATGGTGAGTTTCATCATGAGTAGAAGAATGATAGACAAAGTGTGGGGGTCAGATAGGACATTCTAGGTAGAGAAAAACATACGTACAAAGGCGTGTACACACTAAAGAACATTATATTTTGCGTCAGTAGTAAGTAGTTATGAGTAACTTGATCATAGGAAATGTGAAGGGATAGGTAGGTGCCAGATTACCCAATAAATGGTAATCAGTAACATCTACTGAATACTTACTATGTGTGAGGGGCAGTGTGCAAGAGTTCTTTATATATATCAAGTCATTTAATCCTCACAATAACCTTTTAGGTAGGTATTATTACTGTCATTTTGTAAATGGAGAATTAAGGCACAGAGAGATTCTGTGAGTGGCCCAAAGTTGCTTTACTGGTTGGTGATAGAGTCAGAATATGAGCCTGATTTTTTTTTTGTGTGTGTGGTACGCGGGCCTCTCACTGCTGTGGCCTCTCCCGTTGCGGAGCACAGGCTCCGGACGCTCAGGCTCAGCGGCCACGGCTCACGGGGCCAGCCCCGCTCCGCGGCACGTGGGGTCTTCCGGGACCGGGGCACGAACTCGTGTCCCCTGCATCGGCAGGTAGACTCTCAACCACTGCGCCACCAGCGAAGCCCATGAGCCTGATTTTATAATGCTGTAAACACTGTAGTGTTGCTTTCTTGTTAACGCACTAAAGAAATTGGACTTTATTCTGTAGGAGACATTTTAGAATATGGAGAATGGATTGGAATGGAGACCTGTTATTTTTTATTGTGTGCTAGACGATTATGTGCTGGACACCATGTTTGTAAAGTCATAGGTAGTGATAACTGGAGGCCTAGAAAGTTATTATATTCCCAAAGAGTGCCTGGGGACACTAGAAATCCACAATCAACTGAATTCTAATTCAGGTGTTGAGGTAATTCACACCCAAACTGAAGTTCAATCCCCTGAAGGGCCTGTCTTCTACTAGTTCACTTTTACACCTAGTCTTTGGGGTCTCAGGTCAAAGTGAGGGCCCTGTGTTCCACTTTTTGGTTTCCTAGTTATGTAAAACAGCCCAGTTTCTTAGCCCTTCAGACCTCACCTCCAACTTTGAAATCAGTGAATGCCCATAAGGAGAAATGGCTCTAATTTGTGGGCTTACCCTTTTCTTAGTTCTCCTAGTACCTTCAGGCTGATTTTTTTTTTTTTTTTTTTTTTGGTACGCGGGCCCCTCTCACTGTTGTGGCCTCTCCCGTTGCGGAGCACAGGCTCGGGACGCGCAGGCTCAGCGGCCATGGCTCACGGGCCCAGCCGCTCCGCGGCATGTGGGATCTTCCCGGACCGGGGCACGAACCCGTATCCCCTGCATCGGCAGGCGGATTCTCAACCACTGCGCCACCAGGGAAGCCCCCCTGGCTGATTTTTTTTAACTGCCATTTTTTTCTAGTTGATTTCAGTGGGAGGGTTCGTGGGTCCAAATTGGTTACGTGAGAAGTGTGAGTCCTCTTTCATTTACTGCTTTCAAAACACTTATAAACAAACAACCAAGCAAACAAATCTGCTCTTCATCTGTTTCAGAGGGATTAATCATATCTGTTATAAACATCTGGGAATATTATTTTTAGTAATATACTCATTTGATATAATCTCACTGCAATGAAAAATATATGTGTAACTAAAACTGGTCTTACAGAATTTTAATTGTGTTGACAGCATCCTTTTAAAATCTTTTGTTCTTTCACAAACATAAGCTAGTCGATGTTATAATAATTATTACAACATCAAACATTGATTACTTTTTAATTTGTTTGCTTTTCAAAATGTGTTTTCAAAATAAATTATTTGACTATAATATTTCATTTTGTTCTGTCAAATATGATTTGAATGAGGGAATTCAATTCCTGGTGGTGCCTAAACATAAGTTTAACAGTGTCTAAAGGCATTGATGATTTTGAGTAATGTAATTTGTTGTTAGCAGCTTCTTTTCTTTCTCAGATTTTATGATTTCATAGATTTAGAGAGGATAGTATGTATAAATAAATGAAGATACATAATTTTCCCCCATGAACAAGTAGGGTTAAAAAGGGAGAAGTACCGGTTATTAATTTAGAACTCCTGCTTTTATACATTTATATTTCTCCCCACAAACTTCATTTTCTTTTGTGTGTGTATGAGTAATATTGTCTTTTGGAATAATTATATATTAATGTAATTTGCATAAGTATGCAAAATTCTAAAGAAATATAAAAAGTGTGTATTTTAAGATGACCTAAAATACTTAGATTAGTGTATTGGAAATGTACAACTTTAACTAGAGTAACATTGTAGTCACTTAGCTGATGTGGAATGTTCTATCTAGCTTCATGAGAATTTGCAACTAGTGGGGAAAAGTAAGGCTATAAGGTCACTTGTTAGAGTACCAAGGTGGTTTTATTTTATTTTATTTATTGAATTGAAGTATAGTTGATTTACAATATTATAGTAGTTTCAGGCGTACAACATAATGATTTGATATTTTTATATAGATTATACTCATTTAAAGTTATTATGAAATATTGGCTATATTCTCTGTGCTCTAATTACATCCTTGTATCTTATTTATACCTAGTACTTTGTACCTCTTGATCCTCTTCCCCTATCTTGTTCCCTCCGCCACCCCTGTCCCCACTGGTAGCCACTAGTTTGTTCCCTGTATCTGTGACTCTATTTCTGTTTTGTTATATTCATTTGTTTGTTTTATTTTTTAGATTTCACATATAAGTGAAAACATATAGTATATGTCTTTCTCTGTCTGACTTAATTCACTAAGTGTAATACCCCCCAGGTCCATCCATGTTGCTGCACATGCAGAATTTCATTCTTTTTATGGCTGAGTAATATTCCATTTGTGTGTGTGTGTGTGTGTGTGTGTATACACCATATCTTCTTTATCCATTCATTTCTTGGTGGACACTTAGGTTGCTTCCATATCTTGGCTTTGTAAATAATGCTGCTAAGAACATTGGGGTGCATATATCTTTTTGAATTAGTGTTTTCATTTTCTTTGGATATATACCCAGGAGTAGAATTGCTAGATCACATGGTAGGTCTGTTTTTAATTTTTTGAGAAACCTCTGTACTGTTTTCCATAGTGGCTGCACCAATTTATATTCCCATCAAGGATGCACGAGGGTTCCCTTTTCTTCACATCCTCCCCAACGTTCATTATGTTGTCTTTTTGATGACGGCCATTCTGACAGGTGGGGGTTGATGTCTCATTGTGGTTTTGATTTGCATTTCCCTAATAATTAGTGATGTTGAGCATCTTTTCACGTGCCTGTTGGCCATCTGTATGTCTTCTTTGGAAAAATGTCTATTCATGTCTTCTGCCCATTTTTTAAACAAGTTTTTTTTTTTTTTTGATGTTGAGTTGTATGAGCTCTGTATATATTTTGGACATTAATCCCTTATCAGACATATCATTTGCAAATATCTCCTCCCATACAGCAAGGTTGTCTTTTCATTTTATTGATGGTTTCCTTTGCTGTGCCAAAGCTTTTAAGTTTGATTAGGTCCCATTTGTTTAGTTTTGCTTTTGTCTCCCTTGCTTGAGGAGACAAGATCCAAAAAAATAATGCTACAACTTATGTCAAAGAGTGTTCTGCCTGTGTTTTCTTCCAGGAGTTGTATGGTTTCTGGTCTTACATTTAGGTCTTTAATCCATTTTGAGTTTATTTTTGTATATTGTGTGAAGGCATGTTCTAATCTCATTGTTTTACATGGAGCTGTCCAGTTTTCTCAGCACCATTTGTTGAAGAGTCTAGCTGTTCTCCATTGTATATTCTTGCCTTCTTTGTCATAGATAAATTGACCATAAGTGCATGGGTTTATTTCTCAGTTCTCTATTCTGTTCCATTGATCTATGTGTGTCTGTTTTTGTGCTAGTACTCTTACTGTTTTGATTACTGTAGCTTTGTAGTATAGTCTGAAGCCAGGGAGGGTGATACCTCCAGCTCTGTTCTTTTTTCTCAAGATTGCTTTGGCTATTCAGGGTCTTTTGTGGTTCCATACAAATTTTAGGATTATTTGTTCTAGTTCTGTGAAAAATGTCATGGGTATTTTGATAAGGACTGCATTGAATCTGTAGATTACTTTGGGTAGTATGGACATTTTTAACCATATTAATTCTTCTCAAAGGTGGCTTTAAATGAAGGTTTACATATGACTTAAGTTAATGATCACCCTATAGTATTTTGACAGGATGGATGGCAGGACAAAAGGGAGAAATGGGACATTGCAGTCCAAATGGTGAGAAGAGAAAAAGGAGTATGGTGGCATGAGAGTAGATGTTAGTCTGCTGGCAACAGTAGCAGATATAATTGGTGAGAAATGGCTAGGAACTCATTTTAGATTTATTCTTCTAGTTGCCCATTCTAATGTAGATACTTAGTGATTCTGACAAGAATATTTTGAGTAAATTTTGTGTGATTAACTGTCATATGTACATTGATATACAGAGTGTTCAATTTTGCTCTCTTACAGTGGTTTGATAGTCCCTGAAATAAGGGGAAATGAAACTGTGCCTGAAGTTGTTACAACGTCTGGCTATGCACTGTTACATTTTTTTAGTGATGCTGCATATAATCTAACTGGCTTCAACATTTTTTACTCGTAAGTATTTTTTCAAAAAAATTCATATTGTAATAACGATTTTTATAATTTGACATAAGAGTTTATTGTTTGTTTTTATAAATGTCTTATATACCAGGAGCAGGCTAGTGTGTTAAATTCCAAAATATATAGCATCTCTTCCTAAGTGACATAAAATTTTAATAATATATCCCAAAATACTGTCCAAGCTTGTATAGGATAGTTTCTAAGTCTTAGGACACTATGGTAACAAGTTAAGTTTGGTTAAAAATTAATTACAAAATTAAAAATTTTTGGACAGCGATTAAGTAAACATATTATACAGACTTAGTGTAACTTTACTGGTAATAACAGATACGTAGGATTGCAGGGATCCCTCATCTGCCCTACTGTGCTCCAAGGTATTTTATACCTAATTTGGAGATTGAATGCGAGCTGAGTTTTCATAGTCCTTCTGTATTCCAAAGACCGTACTGGATGCTTTATATATATTATATTCTTTAATTCTCTTCTCATCAGTTCTGTCAAATGGGTATTTTTCCCATTTTACACATGAGGAAGTTGAGGCTTAGGAGATAAGGTAAGTGGCTATATACCACTTTCTTCTCTAAAATTAGAAAATGATATTTATTGAGCATCTATTGTGTAGACTCTGTATACATTTTTATATCTGGAAGTCCAAAGGGGAAATGAATTAGCCAGAGATGCTTTCAGTTGCTTTCATTAGGAATGGCCACAGAGGAACTTGATACATTTTTTTTTTGTTTTCTTCAGGAACGTAGAGAATGGTACCAGAGAATTTTTCGCGAGGAATAAAATATCCTAAATATCCTTGAATCAGCAATTTATTATAGGATTTATTTATATCAAGAATTTACACAAGGGAGAATAAATATATAGTAGAATATAATCAGTTAGAGAGCCTTAAAATAAAACTTGGTAAATATCCTTTTACTTCCATAACAGTGTATAGGTGATAGCATGCTGTTTAAGTATTATATAACCAGTTTAAATCTTGGCTTCTCATATTGTTTCAGGTATTCATGAATTTAATTTTTTTCTGTGAAATATATATTCAGAGCAGTTGAGTAGTTAAGTCTTTATAAAACAGCGTGCTTGGAACTGTATAGATCCTGCAGATGTTGAGTATGTAGTCTTGGTAGCAGAGTAAACTCATTGAATGAACTGAGGCCAATTGCTAGTATGTGTAACTGAATTGCTTTAGGGTTTAAAAGGTACAGAGTAAAGAATTGAAGTCGCATTGTAAAATTGCGTTAAATGAAGCACGTAGACACAACAGAAAAATTATAAAGTTAACAAAATATCAGCCAAAGTTCTTTTTCAGTTATCTTGAATTTGAATATATATGAATTATATTTTACAGAATCAATTCTTGTCCTAACAATTGCTCTGGTCATGGGAAGTGTACAACTAGTGTCTCTGTTCCAAGTAGAGTATATTGTGAGTGTGATAAATACTGGAAGGGTGAAGCTTGTGACATTCCTTACTGTAAAGCCAATTGCGGCAGTCCAGATCATGGTTACTGTGACCTAACAGGTGAAAAGCTGTGCGTCTGCAATGATAGTTGGCAAGGTAAGTGGGTTTTGAAACATTGATTTATGTATCTAATATATTAATACAAATTCTACACTCATTTGTTTTGCTGTAGTTTACACACCCAAATCTCATGTATTTGTTTTAATTTTAGAATTTCAGTAACAGTCAACTTCTTAATAACTTGCTTCTTCACAAATAAAATCAGTAAAGATTTTGTCTACATGCTATTTTGAGAATCAAGTGAAGTTATATATGAAACTCTTTAAATTGTAGACGTGTGATCATTATGATCTTTAATTTTTTGTTGAGTTCCCAAAGATTTGGTGACGTGGCTGAAATTAACACGTGGTACATTCAAATTTGATTTATAATGGGTAATATAAATAGTATATTGCAAAAATAGATGCTCATCTCGGAAGGTACTGGACTATATTAAACTTGTTTCTTGGGAAAGACTGACCTCTTGTGGCTATGTTTTAAAAGAACATAGAGTATTTTTAAAAGTTTAGAAGTTTTACAGCTGCTTATTGCAAAAGCAATGAGAAGAATTGGGGAAGAATTTCTAAACAATTTTTATAAATATCTATTATTAAAGATTAATTTTGGACTACATTGAAGAGTTTTAGCTTACTTAAGTATTTGGGTATAAAATCATAAATCTTGTCATTGTGGAATTTAATGAAGAGGTAGGTCCTTCTTATCTATATACTTACCCACCCAGAACTTGCTTTGTGCAGGTTATATTTTCATATTGAGAGCTTACTTTGTGCCAATGTATTAATCCTGTTGATGGGGGAACTTTGACTCAAGAAATACATAATCCAAAGTTACATGATCGTGTATTATTATAATACAGTGTAACAGTAGTAGCAATAGTTCCTACCAGAGCTGTCTAAAGTAAAAACCAAAGAGAATGGTTTCATATTCAACATTCTTGAGACAAGTTAGAAAAAATGTTACTGAGTGTGCTGAGTACTTATTTAGAGGAATTATTTTAGGCTTTCCATAAATTATGCCCATTTTAAACCCATGTTATTTCATTAAAAAATTAGTTGCTCCAACCATATGAAATACCACTGATTTTTTATTGAATTGAATTTGATTTCCTACTATGATTATGACAGATACAAATTTCTCAGTGTTTTTCATTGTATATATAAGGCATATATTTTGTTGAGTGGCTATTTTAATAAATCATGACCTTTCTTCCCTTAAAAAGTGCCTTGAGGTATCTTTTTTTTCCGTTTCAGTCTTGAAACTAAAATAACGTCCTTTTCTATGGAGAGAATAGTACACCAAAAATATATTTAAATTAAGGCCTGAGAAATAGAAGTATAGCTTATATGCATGGTGTTTTTCTGACTAGTCTTCATCTGCTGTTAGTCTCCATCTCATTTTAACAGTCTTGAAAGCAAAAGAGGGATATATTTGGATAATATTCTCTATGAACAGCTCTGTCCTTTTTTGCTCTTTACTTCCTTTTAGTAGTTCTCCTTTAAAATGCTTTATTTTCTGGAGGTTTTGTAATATGTATCTGGTTGAAAATATTATCTTTTGTTTTTCTGGCTTTTGTTTATCAGCATTTCACATTTTTTTATTCTTGTCAGGAGTGCCTGAAATCATAAAAATTCCTGGCTCTTAAATGTCTATAAGCAAATGAAAATGGGGAAGCAAATGCTGGGTTTGTTTACTTTTAAAGCAAAGTGATAATATGAATGTTTATATATATATATATATATATGTATTAACACAGACACATATGCATGTACACATATATTTTTAAAAAATGAGAATAATGTTAAAGTGCTTTATTATAAAATATACAGAAATCAGATACACTTTTATACCACTATTAATTCTTTGTAATTAAATAATTCATCTCTGAATTGATATGAATGTTTCATGGGTAGTGTTTGGTGAAATGGATATTGTGCGTCTTTCAAGACAAATGATGTGCAGATTGGTTTCTTTGAGCCTCCAAACTGACTCCTGATTCTATATCTAAGGAAGCATAGCTTAAAGTAGGTGGGATTGTTGACTATATCACTAGGTTTTAATTGTAGATGTATGGAATGGGAGAAACCATTGAGGGGAAACGGAGAGAGAGATTTGTTTCTAGGGCATCTGAGGAATGATCAAAGAGCTGGAGATATTTGAAATGAGAGCTGAGGAGGCAATCTTTTTTTTTTTTTTTTTAGGAGGCAATCTTTATGAGGTTCAGAGTCTGGCAGTTTTTTTGTAATGTGTTATTTGGAACTGGATTCTTTGGGTTAAGAATAACAGATTGTTGCTACCTTCATTATATTTTATCCATTTATGTTGGTTAATTTTACTGACTCTGTTTGGTTCTGCGCTAGTATATAAAAAGAAAATAAATGTTGTTTTCTAGAAACTGAGATTTTATTAAGAGAATCCAGAGGAAAAGCCTAGATTTTTGTTAAGTCTTGAATCCCCTTCCTCACATTTCTCTAGTGCTTGTCCCACCTAGGCTTCACATCTCCTTGTTTTCCAAATTTAGTTTTTCTGTGTAGCATCTCCTAAGAGTTTTGCTTAGCCATTACTATACTTTTTTCCCCCTTAACTTTCTCATCTAAGTCTTTCTTCCTTAACCATCTGCTTTCACCTTTTTACTGTTTTAGGCAATAGGAGTATATTTTAAGACTAGATGGCACCATTAAAGTCAACTGTCCCCCTTTTTCTGTGGAAAGCACTTGTAACAACCAAAAGCTGAAACAGTAAAGAATATAGAAAATGCTAGTGCAACATTTTGAAAAGCACACAAGTTTATTGTATAATGTTTAATTTTGTTATAATGTATAGTTTTCAAAGACAATGATATATACATATCAAATAGATTACTTAAAGGGTAGAGACCTGTGTGGATTCATCTGCTTCTGTGACATCTTTCACTTAATAAAATTTAAGTCTTAATAAGTCACAGGAGGGAAAAAGACAACTTTGAAGAGCATTTTTTAAGATGGCTTCCAAACATTGGGATAGATGAGGATTATTTTTTTTTTTTTTGGCCACACCACGTGGCATGCAGGATCCTAGTTCACCTATCAAGGATTGAACATGTGCTCCCTCCAGTGGAAGCGTGGATTCTCAACTACTGGACCACCAGGGAAGTCCTGAGGAATTTTTAAAAGGCATGAAAATCAAGATATAATAAATTGGATTTATGTTCATATGTAAATAATACAGTAGAACATTAATTTTCAAAGCAGACTCTCAGATACGGTGTGTTTCCACCCCCTGACCCCCGTCAACTCCCTAATCAGAGTGGCTCCAGGTTTCCCTCTTACATAACTTTAAAAAATCGGAACCACTAGAAGTCTTTGATTTGATTGTAAGCAACAGAAACAGTTCTGGCTTATCTGAGCAGAAAAAAAAGGCAGTTATTGGAAAGTATGTCAGGGACCACTATCTCCCAGCATTCATTCTTCCCTTCTTTTTAGTGATAGAATTGACTGAGTTTTTAGCTCAGCACATGGTCTTCAGCTACATACCACATTTTTCCGCCTTCCTTGCGTCTAGTATGGTTATTGTACTAAGTTTAGGTAAGTAGGATGTGAGTGGAAGTGCTGTGTGGGAATTTTACATCATTGAGATCTTTTCCAGTGGCTGGTAAATGGCAGTAACTGTAGTAAACAGTAGCACTTGCCCATTTGCCTCTAGAATGTTTTATGAGAGAGGAATTAACTTTTAGTTTTTTTTAAGCAACTTATTTTTTGTTCTCTAAACCTGTAATCTGACTAATACAAAAGGATATTGAGTAGCTCACAAAGGAGATGGGAAGGCTGGAAAAACCTTGGTTAGAAAGGGGTAGGTGTAACAGAAGGCTAGGTGGGTTGGTTCCCAGCAAAGATGAAGCCACAGGAAAGTTTGATTAGGATATTCCTGTTACTGCCACTGGACCCTGGGGTACCACCACTGGTCTCTTTACTGTGGATACTGTATGCTACAGGCTTGGGTAGAAAAAATTCTCAATTCTTCCCACATCTTTGTATCACTTTTGAAGATTTGAAGGCCTGCTTAGTGAAATCTACTTGGCTAAACTTAGGTCTTATCCATACCTGGCTTGGCTGCCTTGAGATATAGAAATAGAGAATTTAACTTTTCTGAATTGTGTAGTGGGAAAGGATTTTGTTTCTAACAAAATTCGCACAGTGAGAGATTTTCCCAAACTAGGAAGGGGGTTCAAATGATTGGAATCTTCTAAATAAATTAAAAAATCCAAATAAAGGATTTTAAAGTGTAGATTGTTGCCATAATTGACAAGGAATGGGCTGAATAGTTCTCTCATGTCTACTCAAAAACTTTGCAATGTGGAATAGATGGTAGGAGTAGACAGGTTGAAAAGATAGACGAGCAGCCTTCAGGGTACAATTCTTTTCTTAATCTCTTACAACAAAACATTTTCCACCTGTTTTATAGAGGTGAAAAACAGGTTACCAGGTTTTATATACAAGACCATTGCTTAGCCATTTAAAATTTGTCCCCGGTCCTTTCCTATTCCAGAATGCCCTGTTCAATCCTCTCGTTCAGTCCTTTTACATGTCTTCAGGATATTCTTTATAGATATTCAGTGTTCCTTTTCAGTGCAGTTCAGACACTGTTCTCATGTAAGGATTGAAGTTGGTTGTTTTCAGCCTTTAGATGATTGATTAAAAGATAGTATCTTAATATGTAAATCAGGTAATTTGATAGTTTTTTATAGCGTTTCCGATTCTTTATTGAAAGTTACACTTTGGATTTATCTCAGTTCCTTGAATGTTCTTTGTCCCTAAATATTTCAAGGCCTTTCTTATTTCTGCACTTCCCCTTACAACACCCTCACCCCTTAACATTCCAAGACTGGGTCACATCCTCCCACATGCTTTCATAGGACCCTATCTTTTAAATTTATAGCTTTTATCACATTTATGTTTGTGTGATTTTTTATTATCTTTCCTGCTGGAATACAAACTCCATGAAGTTAAGAATGACTATGTTTTGATCACCTTTATGCCCACAGCAACTTCTGTAGTGCCTGTTGTGTAGTAGGCGCTCAAATTTTGTTGTTGTTGTTGAATGAATGGATTAGAAATGTATTCGTTGCTGGTTTAGTGATATGTGGACATTCAAGTATAGATGTTTTAGAAGACTAGTACTCCAATAACTTACGCAATTTACTTGATATATAAAGCATAATTTTAAATATTGAGGGAAACATTTGAATTTGAGCATCTGGTCAGTTATTTTCTTTCAGTCCTTTGGTTTTAGATTTTAGCATTTGCCATTGGGTGGCAGTATTGACTACCAGAGCACACACTTAGATTCCATGGCATTATTCAAGTTGAAAAACTTGATGATTTTGTTTGTTTTAGAAAAATATAAAATCTTTTAGCTCAGATCCATGAATATTTTATCATACATTATTTTTTTTTCTGGGTTAGTCACATAACATATTAGGACAGAATTAGTTACTTTAGGATAGTGTGTATAAGTACACATGAGACTATAGGTTGCTTTAAAGAAATCCACAGCATAGCTTACGTTTTCCTTTAGAAATTTAATAATGAACGTGATCTCTCTATTTAACTTTGTGGAGAGACGAACAACAGATAATGTGCTAGATTAAATTCTTCTCTTTTTGTTCATTTTCCCCACCCAGCAAAAACAGCAAATCCAACTTTTTGCAAGAGCCAATAAAATAAGTTTTTATTCCTCAGCTACTTGAAAAGTTGTTTAAAAATAAAAATAGTATTGTGGGTGTATATATAACAAGCTTTATTTACTAATTCATTCATTTATTTTTGTTCCTTTTTTTTTTTTTTTTTTTTTTGCGGTACCTGGGCCTCTCACTGTTGTGGCCTCTCCCGTTGCGGAGCACAGGCTCCAGACGCGCAGGCCCAGCGGCCATGGCTCACGGGCCCAGCCGCTCCGCGGCATGTGGGATCTTCCCAGACCGGGGCACGAACCCGTGTCCCCTGCATCGGCAGGCGGACTCTCAACCACTGCGCCACCAGGGAAGCCCTATTTTTGTTCATTTTATGTAACAAAAATTTTAGAGCTTCTTCCAAGTGCTAGGTACTATTCTAGGACCTTTGAATACATCACAGAAGAAAGAAAGTAAAGATCCTTGTGGATCTTACATTCAAGCTAAGAGAGACAGACCATAGATAATCAACATAACATATATTATACATATAATATTTTAGAAAGGGATAAGTGTAATGGAAAAATAAGGTGGAGCTGAGAAGGAGGGATAGATAGATCTAGGGATGGGAGTTACAATTTTAAATAAAATGATCAGGTTAGGCCTTATTGAGAAGGTGACATTTGAGTAAAGACTTGAGGCAAGTGAGGGAGTTAGCTATATAGACATTTAGGAGGAGGGCATTTCAGGCAGAGGGACTAGCCATTGGCAAAGGCCCTAAGGCAGGAACATGCCTGGTGTGTGTGAGGGCCAGCAAAAGGCCATTGTGCCTGGAATTGAGTGACTGGAATTGGCAGATCGTTGGATGTGAGCTCAGAGAAGTTGCAGAGCAAGGAGATGATCGGGGATATGGTGGTAAGGTGCTGGAGTGATGGAGGTTTGTGAGGAATGGAGCTAGATGAGCTAAGCCTTAGTGTTGTAGGCCATTGGAAGGATTTTGACTTTTACCCTAAGTTAAATGGGGAGCCATTGTAGAATTTTGAGCAGACGATTGATATAATCTGACTTAGTTTTAAAAGGGTCCTGTTGACTTCTCTATTGAGAACAGACTACGAAAGCAGAGTACCAGTTAAGAGACTACTACTATAATTATAACCTAGATGAGAAATGATAGTAGTGTGGGCAGGCAGCAAGGAAGGTAAGAATTGCTTAATACTGAATGTGATTTTAAAACAGGGTTAATAGGATTTGTTGATGCATTGGATATGGGGGATGGGAGAAAGAAAAAAGTCAAGGATGACTTGAAGACTTTTTTGACCTTAGAGTAAGATAGAGTTGTCATCAGTTGACATGAGGAAGATTTTAGGAGGAAGATCAGTTTGAATTTGGTATGTTACGTTTGAGATGTCTTTTAGACATCTAAGAGGAGATGTTGAAAAGGCAGTTGGAGTTTAGTGGAGAGAGGTCTGTACTGTTTGGGGCTGATTGGCTTAAAAATGTTAAATTGGAAATGGTTGATGATACTTAAAGCCATGAGATCAGATGAGATCATGAGGGAAGGGAGTGTAGAGAGAGAGAATAGAACAGAGGGCTGTGGGTTACAACAAAATTCACAGAATATTCTGTGCTAGACATAGGCTCCTTCCTTGTGGAAGGTTACCTAATGTTGAAATATTTACAACCACTTACTTTATTGCCTCTGACTTAGATAGGTGGGATAAACAAATCCTGCTTTCAATCCCAGCTATCTCTGTATTTGTCATTTTCAACTAATCAGAACCAGTCTATAAAGCTTTGTTTTCAAGCCTTTCACAACTCAGAAATAGTACCTGGAAAGCACTGATCTTTGCTAACAGAAGGGCAGTTCCTTTCATACTGTAATCACACATTAACCTAAACTGTGAGAACCAAGTATTCTTGGAACAGATCTGGTGTGATTACCACTCACAAATTCATTGTTCTGTAAAATTAGGATATTGTCAGAACAGCTGTGGACATTTAAAATACACTAAAATTGATAACTGTCCTTTGGAGATTGGTTTTATGGGCCTAGAAAATGTTTAGAATACTTTGGAAACTGAAACAAAATCAAAATTTTCTGATGGTGTTAGAAGATAGGACTCTTGCAATGATGTTATCTCATTTTGCCTTTTATTGTGGAGAACTTCAGATTCAATATGATCATAAGACTATTTCTGGAGTGATTACAGTAAGTTACGTGTACCTCTCTCTAAATCTTCCTTCTCAGCGTACTTTTCCTTTCCTATTAGCAGTCCAGTTTCTCTGTGGGAAATCGCCTTTCACTCATTGAGAGTAGTCTTGATGGGATGATAAATCCAGATACCTGTCTATTTTAAGCTTGGTTTTTCAGCCTCTTTTTAAAAATTCTTTGAATTTCCCTATGTTTTTTCAACAAATACCCATTTTTCCTTAACCTAGCCAAAAGTAGTTTTTGTGGCTTAAAACCAAAGAAATCTAGCTGATATACTACACTAGAGGTACTATTCAGGGAATTGCTGTTAAACTCACTTGAAGACTTTAAATTTTTATCCTTCTTTATGGAAGAAAAGTTATTTTATAAAATTAATTTGTATAAAGCAAATAAAATTTTTGTACTGATTTCCAGTATCAAAACAGAGATCGAGTCCCTTAGAAAAACTTTTCCAGTGCAAAATAGACTACTTTGGGAAGGAAGAAAGAATGTAATTCAGTAGTTCTGGAATTGCTTTGGAGAAACTTTCAAAACTTTGTAGTACTTTCTTTATTCTAGGTTTTGTCCTTTGCAATTATTTCTCAATTGTATTTACCTCTGATTATAGAAATTTTTAGTTGTAATTTTACTGTTTTCTTTTGGCATGTATATTTACTATACCTAATAGTGCTAGGCTTCATTAACATATTTTGCCTGTAGACTTAATTATACTTAGTTTCCTTGTATATTAAAATGAGAGGATGGACTTCATAATAGTATTTAATATTAAGTACAATCTCATTCAATCTTATTTTATTTTCACAGAATCCTGTGTTCTTCTACGTATAATCTCCATGATTAAACTGAAGTTTAGAGAAGTTAATTCGTCCAAGGTTTCATAGCTAATAAGTTGGAAAGTGAGGTTTGACTTCATAGCTCTTGCTCTTAATCTTTTATGGCTCTAAGGTTATTTTCATTCATTCATTCATTCATTCATGCAGTAAGTGAATACTGAGGCCCGTCATGTAAGAGTTGTGGGACATGTTAAGGATTTTTATGTTTAGTGTGATGGGAAATCATTGAAAGATTTTGAGTAGGGAAATTTATATTTTTAATCATTCTGGTTGCATTGTGGAGAGTTGAATGTGATAGGAAGGGAGCAAGAATGGAAATAAGGAGACCAGTTTGGAGACTATTGCAGTAGTCCAGGTGAGATTGGATGGTGGCTTGTGCTAGGATGGTAGTTGGAAAGGAAAGGATCAGTGTTTAGAGCCTGGTAGAGGTGATCGAATTTAAAAATGTTTATAATTGGTAAGGTACAGACACTTAGACACCATCCAGTCAAAACTGATGCTGACTTTAGGACTGGGGCAGGATCCTGGATGAGCCATGCTGTGCCAGGCATTACCCCTTGAGTTGTCTTTTGTGGAGAGTCTGGATTATCTCAGAGGGGCCAGGGGAACTGGGAAGGGGAAGGCCTGGTACCTGCAGCAGCATCTACTTAACAATCAGTGAAGCATTTCCATGTTTTAACAGTTGGAAAGGCTGTATTCCTGCATACTTAATGAATGTCAGTCCAGGATTTGTTGGATATGGGTGTGGGAGAAAAAGAGAACTCAAGAATAGCTCCAAGATCTTTGCCCTGAGCGACTGGGTAAATGGAAGTGCCGTTTACTGAGATGGTAAACACTGGTGAAGGAGCAGATTTGGGAGGGAAAAAAAATCAAGATTTTCGTTTTGGACATGTTAAGTTTGAGATGATTATGAGACATCCAAGTGGAAATGTCATGTAGGTAGTTTCATTTTGAGTCTGGAATTCAAGAGAGATTGTGAGGATGGAGGTATAAATTTAAGAGGGATGGGGATAATTCCACTGTGGATTGTAGAACACTGTCAAAAATTTGTCTCGCAGTAGCCTGTCACTAATGCCGAAAGTTACATCATTAGAAATTCATTTATGCTCTTTGGATTAACGCATGGAAAAGGTAGCATATTAAATCTTTTATGAAAACCCACTGTAATGTGAATTAGTTTATTACATCTTTTTCAAGACAGCTGTGATCTGCTTACCTTGAGGAGATTCCCATATTGATTGATAAGGTTATACAGGGAGAATTATGCAGAGATGTTCCATAACAGGACAGATAATGAAGTGGTAGATTTTTCATGGGTGTGTTTTTATGCTTTTTTTTTTTTTTTTTTTTTTTTTGTGGTACGCGGGCCTCTCACTGTCACGGCCTCTCCTGTTGTGGAGCACAGGCTCCGGATGCACAGGCTCAGCGGCCATGGCTCACGGGCCCAGCCGCTCTGCGGCATGTGGGATCCTCCCGGACCCGGGGCACGAACCCGTGTCCCCTGCATCGTCAGGTGGACTCTCAACCACTGCGCCACCAGGGAAGCCCACATACTGTGTTCTTAAGAAACTTTATTACAAAAACAGGTAGTGAGTTGGATTTTGCTCATGGACTGCTCTTTGCCAACCTGAGATAAATGAGTTCTAAGTGGTTTAGAATTGTAGTTTAACTTAAAAAAAAAAAAATCAGTGTGTTCCTTTAATTTCTTTGGTTACCAAGGAATAGTTCACAGTCTTTTCACTCAGAAATTATAAAGTTTTCTATATTTGATTTAAAAGATTGTGTTATCAAAGAGATAATCTAGGGTGCTATCTAATTTGTACCTGAAAAATACAGACTCATAGAATGTAAGCATTGAAAAGGACTTGGAAGATGAATGAATGAATGCATGGGTGAGTGAACAAATGAGAAAATAAAAACTGTAAAGGCTAATATTTCTGAAATTAGGGTCTGTTTGGAAGCTTTAAAATTTTGTGATTCAGTGATAATCTAAAACTTTTTGATATAAGCAAATTTAACATTAAGTGATTGATCTGATAATTGTGTAAAAATGCCACTTGATGGCAGTGCCAGCATTTGTGTTGACTATTTAGTTAGGACCAAGTAGTATCCTTATTGCAGGCTAAAAAGAATATTGAAGAGTACTGATACTTTTGTGATAAGTGAAGGTCAACAGATGTTATGGCATATTATATGGATAAAAAAGGTTTGTAAAAGATAAATGAAAGAAAAGTGCTGGGAGAATTATGTTGTCAAAATAATACAGGTATCTTAAAGTTGCATAAAAAAGGTGCTATGGAATTGATATCATTTTCCACTTAGGATGAATGATTTACTTTGAGCAGAACAACACCATCATTTTAAGCAAAAATTAATTTTAATGATTTTATAAGTTTGTTTATATACATAATTTATAAGTTTATGTTGGTTTTATATTCATAAAAGAACTTTAAACATAAGGAATTTATTTCTAGTTTTTGTTTAAGCATATTAGTTTCATTAGAATTAAAATAATCTGTGAGCCCTTAAATTTGATGAAAATACATTTCCTTTAGGAGCATTCCTTCCATAACTTGAGTTTGAGAAACACTGATCTAGCCTAGCCTGCTACATTTTACAGATGAGGAACCAAGACTCATGAGTAACATCATGAATGTGTATAGGAAAAGGCAGTGTTTTTAACTTAAGAGTATTTATGTTATCCTGCACTCATTAATAGTTTTAATTTTATTATGCATAATAATTTTTTCTGTTTGAGGATAATAAGCCTCTCTACTGATGCCAATTTTGGTTGGTCTTAATAAGAATGATGCTAAGAAAAAATGTAATTTTATTTTTATATTTCTTTAATAGTTTACAATTTATGAATGCTTTAATTTCCACTGTCTTTAAAAAAAATAAATATTTATAATCTTAGGAGATAGATTGTTATTTCTGTTTTATAGATGAAGGCTTGATGATGGCAAAGGTAAGCAGACTTTCCCAAGGTCACACTTTTAGTAAGAGACAGAACTGGGATTTGAGTACATTGTTTTCTGTTCTAATATCCTATTAGCATACTGAAATAAATCTGAAATTTATATCATTTAAGTAATTCGTTCAGATTGTATTATTTATTTGAACGTATCCAAGTCTGATTTGAGTGTATGATTTTTTCCTCTGTAAGCATTACATTTGCTTTTAGAGTTTTTCCTTTAAGGTATATTTCAGACCATTTATGTACATTATATTTATTAATACGATGAGCATTGGATTCTTAAATTCTCTTAATCCATGTATTCTATTTCTATAGTCTAAGGTCTTTGTTTAATGCATTGTGTTGTTTGATTCTTTAAATAGGTCCTGATTGTTCTTTGAATGTTCCTTCCACTGAGTCTTACTGGATTCTGCCAAATGTTAAACCCTTCAGTCCTTCTGTAGGTCGGGCTTCCCATAAAGCTGTTTTACATGGGAAATTTATGTGGGTGATTGGTGGATATACTTTTAACTACAGTTCTTTTCAAATGGTCCTGAAGTAAGTTTTCTTCTTTTTTTTCAGATTTTCACAGTCTAAATTTTAAGCTGGATATTTTCGGTAATAAGACTATCCTAAATACCTTATGTTATTGATATACAAATTTATGAATGATTATTTTTGTAATAGTATCTGTTTGCCACATAGGACTGATTTGAGAATATATAAACTCAGTGTATCAATAAGTTATTTGTCATTGGGCATATAGGTTTGTTCTATATAGATATTTCATTAGCTTTCTAGAGTTCTTTTAATAAATTCTGAATAAGAAAATATTAACTTTAAATAAGCCCAGGCCAGGCCACGCCTATATTTGGACATTATGAATACTGCTACCTTTTATTTTTTCAGAATGAAGTATAATTGCTTATATAAAAGTACTTTCAGTTTTTCTGCAAATTTTAATTTACCTAAACTTTTACTTTGCGTTTACTTTACAAGCTTTTGTTTGGGAGAACAGTGCCAGTATTATAAGATAGGTTATGCATTTACTGTTGACTCAATAGAGATTGTCCTTTGTGTGATTGGATGACAAGGAGAACTGCATGGATGCTAGCTTTATCTGATATTTTTCAGCTGATAATTTTATTTTATGAACTATTCAATAACAATAAAAGAGGAAATAAGAATAATTTGATTATCAATGTTGTTTTCAGGGGTGATATTCATAATATGTAATAACTGAGGCAACATGGGCATCAACCAGTTGGAACCGACCCTGGACAGTGTACCATAATGGTGTATACCCAAAAGGGTTGCCATATTTAGTAGATAAATATACAGGACACACAGTTAAATTTGAATTTTAGATCAACAGTGAATAAGTTTTTAGTAGGCATAGGCCGCATAATTTTATTTTATTTTTTGGTTTTGTCCCAAATATTACATGGATCATACTTATACTAAAAAATTGTTTACTGAATTCTGGTTTATGTGGTTTAACTGGGCATTCTGTATTTTATCTGTAAACTCTAATTTCTGAAAATATTCGTCCTATTAATTTTGGGGATCAAAAAAATTCTGTGTATAATAGCAGATTGCTTTAAAACTATGATAGAATAAGACTGGAATTAAAGTATGAAATAAAATAAAATAAATTCTGGAGAGAGGGAGGAAGAATTTTAGGTAAATATTTAAGTGAACAATTAGAATTCTGTAACACAATAAATGAAGGATAAAATGTAGTAGAAAGAATTAAAAGAGAGTTAATAGGATTAAAATGAATTGTTAAGATATGCAAAGAACCTGAGGAACCGAGAGTTAAATGTGGAAAAGAAAAGGAAATTAACTATGATTCATGAAAATGAAAAGATTGTGAAAATAAAGTAGAACTTTGGATTAAATTGTGGTATTTGCAAAGTAGAGTTGTGAAGACAGAGTATAGTTGTCAAGGAAACATGGAGATCCTAAAAGTTTGTGTTCTCTACAAGTTAAATAGCATATTTTAAATTAAGTGATGAATTTTACTTGATATTCTCCTAAACATACATTTTCTATTTGAACCAGATAGTTTAATTTTTTTTTTATTGTCTGAAACCTGGTTCTTTTGGTTACAGTGTTTATTTAGTTTTATAGTAAACTAGAGGTATCAGCTTAGAAGTAATCAGCAACTTTGTTGCTGTTTTCACAGGTTAGAGAATATTTTTTCATTTTTCTGAGTGTGGTTTAGTTGCAGGTAAGGATGTTTAAAAGCTTTTAGAAGTGATAGTGTCAGTCATAAGTTGATTTATCTTCTGTAGTAGAATTTAATTGAGGTGTAGATGTTATGCTTAAGACAAATTATTCAGTAAATAATGTAAAAGTTTTGTATTAGTGTCTATTAAATTAGAGAGTATTTTATGGAACATTTATACATCGACATTAGAATTAATGTGTATTCATGGGCATAGCAAATTGTTTTGAACACTTACTTTGTGCTTAGTACTTGGGATCTATCAGTGGACATAATGAATATCCCAGCTTTGTGAAGTTAGTGAGGAAAGACAGGCAATTAGAAAAAAAATGTAATTAGCATGATAAATATGTATATTATAAATTATATATATGCACATATATTCATATACAGATATAGATAGATAGAAAGGTGGGTAGCAGGGGTAAGCAAATCAGGAATGCCAAAGAGGAGGGAGTTGCACTCACAAATGTAGTGGTGTAGGCTTCATGGAAAAGGTGAGAGCTGAGCAAAGACTTGAAGGGGTCAAACACTGGCAGAGAAGAAAGCCAGACAAAAGCCTTAAGGTAGGAGCTTCAAGGAGGCCCAGGTGACTTTAAAAGTGTAGAAGAGCTCACTATTGTTTAGGTTAATCAGCTGGTTCAGAACAAATTAACTCCGGTAATAAATAGCCTAGTCAAGTTATTGTATATTATACATTTGGATAATTGAATCCTAATTTAGACTAGGTATATCTTGAATGAGTCTCTATTCGAAATTTCTAATATGGTATGTGAAATTATGAGTTTATTCTAATTGTTTTTGAATTTAATGAATATTTAAATACAAGAAAGCATATGCAAATTACAAAACTGAAAATGAATCTTAGCTTATGAAGTTTTATTTTTTTTTCTTGTTTTTAGTTACAATTTAGAAAGCAGTATATGGAATGTAGGAACTGTATCAAGGGGACCTCTCCAGAGATATGGGCATTCTCTTGCTTTATATCAGGTATGAATCCTGCTTTAAATTTTAATATTTTTTTTTCTTTTTTTAGACTTTAGAGGAAGAAATACTAAATCTCAGATTTATTTCAAACATTTAATAAGAACAGTAGATCATATGAATCACCATAACTTGAGATGTCAAAGACTTTTATACTATTTTAGTAAAAAGAAAAAGATTTTAATACAGTCCTCCATTGAACATGAGAAGAAATGAAGGTTGAGTTTTTGTCCATGATATACATAACAAAAATTTACCATTGTAACCATTTTTAAGAGTAGAATTCATTCAGTGGCATTAAGTATATTCAAGTTGTACAGCCATTACTGTTATTTTCAGACCTCTTTTCATCTTGCAAAACTGAAACTCTATACCCATACAGTAACTCCTCATTTCCCCCTTTCCCCAGACCCTGCAAACTACCATTCTGCTTTCTGTCTCTGTGAATTTGACTATTCTAGGTAACTCATATAAGTGAAATCATACAGTGTTTGTCCTTTAATGACTGGCTTATTTCACTTGGCATGGTGTCCTCAAGATTCATCGATCTTGTAGCATGTGTCAGAATTTCCTTCCTTTTTACGTCTGAATAATGTTCTGTTGTATGTATATATTGCACTGCATTTTGTTTATCCATTCATCCATCAATAGATACTTGGGTTGCTTCCACCTTTTTGGCTATTATGAATAATGCTACTATGAACATGGGTATACAACTATCTTTTCAAGTCCCTGATTTCAGTTCTTTTGGATAGATAGCCAGAAGTGGAATTGCTGGATTGTATGGTAATTCTATTTTTAATTTTTTGAGGAACTGCCATATTGTTTTCCACAGCAGCTGTAACCATTTTACATTCCTACCAGCAGTGCACAAAGGTTTCAGTTCCTCCATATCCTTGTCAACACTTGTTATTTTCCTCTTCCTTCCTTCCTTCCTATAATAGCCATCCTGATGGATGTAAAGCAGTATCTCATTGTGGTTTTGGTTGTATTTCCTTAATGATTTGTGATATTTAACATCTTTTCAAGTGCTTATTGGCTATTTGTACACTTTCTCTGGAGAAACATATATTCAAGTCTTTTGCCCTTTTTTTTTTTTTTTTTTTCTCCGGTACGCGGGCCTCTCACTGTTGTGGCCTCTCCCGTTGGGGAGCACAGGCTCCGGATGCGCAGGCTCAGCGGCCATGGCTTGCGGGCACAACCGCTCCGCGGCATGTGGGATCTTCCAGGACTGGGGCACAAACCCGTGTCCCCTGCATCAGCAGGCGGACTCTCAACCACTGCGCCACCAGGGAAGCCCCTTCTGCCCATTTTAAACTTTTTTTTTGGTGTTGAGTTGTAGGAGTTCTTTATATATTCTGGATTTTATCCCCTAATTGGATATATGATTTGCAAGTATTTTCTCTCATCCTGTGGGCTGTCTTTTCACTCTATTGATAGTGTCCTTTGACGGGCAGGTTTATAATTTTGACACAGTCCAATTTATCTGTTTTTTTCTTTTGTTGCCAGTGCTTTTGGTGTCATATCCAAGAAATCATTGCCAAATCCAATATTATGAAGCCTTTTCCCTATGTTTTCTTTTAAGAATTGTGAAGTTTTAGTTCTTAGGTCTTTAGTCTATTTTGAGTTAATTTTTGTTTAGGGTATAAAGTAAGTGTCCAATTTTTTTCTCTTACATGTGGATATTCAGTTTTCCCAGCACTATTTGTTGAAAAGACTTTTTTCCGCATTAAATGGTCTTGGCACTCTTGTTGAAAGCATTTGATCATATATGCAAAGATTTATTTCTGAGCTCTCTAGTCCTTTGATCTAGATTTTTGTTTATTCCAGTGCCACACTGTTTTGATTAGTGTAGTTTTGTAGTAAGTTTTGAAATGAAGAAATGTGACACCTCTAACTTCAGTCTTGTTTTTTAAGTTTGTTTTCTCTATTCGGGGTCCCTTAAGATTCCATAATAATTTTAGGATGGATTTTTCTACTTATGCAAAATGTCATTGGGATTTTGATAGGGATTGCTTTGTAATCAGTTATTTTTATGTATTTGTGGGGTTCATGAATTTAGCATGATTAAAATCAGGCTACTTAACTGGTTTTTATTTTGAATCAACAAAAATTCATGTATTTTGTGGACTGTGACTACACTCTTCAAATCAGAACTTATATATTTTCTGTGCTTGTTTAAGAAAATTTGGAAAACACAGGAGCAATGTAAAGAGTAAACTACCACTGTTTTTTGCTATGCATATACATGTTTAAGAAATTAAATAAAAATCTTTCTATGTACATATGTATGTGGATATACGTTTCTTTGTTTTCTTTCAGTTTTGTTTTTTAGTTTTTTGATTTATTTCATTTTCTTGTAACAGCTTTATTGAGATATAATTGGCATATGATACAATTCATGTGTTTAAAATGTACAGCTGAATGCTTTTTAGTATCTTCAGAGTTGTGCAATTATCTCTTGCAGGTTTGTCAAAATTGCAGTGTTGTGTAATCAATTTTAGAATATTTTCATCACCTTGTAGAGAAGTCCTATACCCTTCAGCTGTCACCCCAAACCTTCTCATCCTCCCAGCTTTAAGCAATCGTGAAGCTATTTCCTTTCTCTGTAGATTTGTCTTTCATATAATTGAAATTGTTTACTATGTAGCTTGTGACTGGCATGTTGTAGCGTATATCAGTACTTAATTTTTATGGTTAAATAATATCTATTGTATGGATATTTTACATTTTGTTTATCCATTTATCAGTTGATGGGCACTTGGGTTGTTTCCCCTTTTGGCTATTATGAATAATGCTGCTATGAACATTCATGTATAAGTTTTTGTGTGGACATATTCTTTCATTTCTCTTGGGTATATATAGAGTTGAAATTGCTGGATCATATGGTAACTTTTAACTTTTTGAGGGACTTCCTGACTGTTTTCCAAGGTGGCTGCACCATTTACAGTCCTGCCAACTTTGTATGAAGGTTCCAGCGTGTACACATCCTCACCAAGACTAGTTAATCTGTCTTTTTTTAAACATCTTTATTGGAGTATAATTGCTTTACAATGGTGTGTTAGTTTCTGCTTTACAACAAAGTGAATCAGTACATATGTTCCCATATCTCTTCCCTCTTGCGTCTCCCTCCCTCCCACCCTCCCTATCCTAACCCTCTAGGTGGTCACAAACCACCTAGCTGATCTCCCTGTGCCATGCGGCTGCTTCCCACTAGCTATCCACCCTACGTTTGGTAGTGTATCTATGTCCATGCCGCTCTCTCACTTTGTCACATCTTACCCTTCCGCCTCCCCATATCCTCAGGTCCATGCTCTAGTAGGTCTGTGTTTTATTCCCGTCCTACCCCTAGTCTCTTCATGATATATTTTTTTTTCTTAGATTCCATATATATGTGTTAGCATACGGTATTTGTTTTTCTCCTTCTGACTTACTTCACTCTGTATGACAGACTCCAGGTCCATCCACCTCACTACAAATAACTCAATTTCATTTCTTTTTATGGCTGAGTAATATTCCATTGTATATATGTGCCACATCTTCTTTTATCCAGTCATCTGTTGATGGACACTTAGGTTGCTTCCATGTCCTGGCTATTGTAAATAGAGCTGCAATGAACATTTTGGTACATGACTCTTTTTGAATTATGGTTTTCTCAGGGTATATGCCAAGTAGTGGGATTGCGGGGTCGTATGGTAGTTCTATTTGTAGAAAAACTTTGTTTAAAATTTGATTTGGGGGAAGTCTGTCAAAAATATCAATAAGTTTTGAAACACTGACCAAATAAGTCATAGGTCATTGTGAAAAATAGTTATCTGTTTAACCAAAGTAACAAAGATTTCACAGGACAATAGAAAAGGCTACATAATTCTGAGCAAATTCTAGTTTTTTTTAATATTGAGAAGACCTGGTTTAGTTAAGTAAAGACCAGTATATATAGTATGAAGTGCCTCTGTATATAGTATTTTGGTCAAGCACAAAATCTTTGCTTTCAAGCAGATTACTTAAAAGGTGAGGAAACCCCTTTCAGAACCTCTTACCAAGAGCAGACCAATAGTCCTATTTTCTCCCATTCTGAGGGTTGTCTTTTGGTCTTGTTTATGGTGTCCTTTGCTGTGCAAAAGCTTTTAAGTTTCATTAGGTCCCATTTGTTTATTTTTGTTTTTATTTCCATTTCTCTAGGAGGTGGGTCAAAAAGGATCTTGGTGTGATTTAGTCTGTCTTTTTGATTATAGTCATCCTAATAGGTGTGAAGTGGTACCTCATGTTTGATTTGCATTTCCATGTTGACTAATGATGTTAGTCATGTGCCCTTTTGGGTATCTGTATTTTCTTTGGGGAAATGTCTGTTTAAGTCCTTTGCCCATTTTTAAATTTTTGAGATGTCAGAGTTCTTTATATATTCTAGATACAAGTCCTTTATCAGATATATGGTTTGCAAATATTTATTCCACTTTTACTTTCTTGATGGTGTCTTTTTTTTTTTTTTTGTGGTACGCGGGCCTCTCACTGCCGTGGCTTCTCCCGCCGTGGAGCACAGGCTCCGGACGCGCAGGCCCAGTGGCCATGGCTCACGGGCCCAGCCGCTCCGCGGCATGCGGGATCCTCCCAGACTGGGGCATCAACCCGCGTCCCCTGCATCGGCAGGTGGACTCTCAACCACTGCGCCACCAGGGAAGCCCTTGATGGTGTCTTTTGAATCACAAAAGTTTTTAACTTTGATGAAATCCAATATATCTTTTTTTTTTCCTTTTGTTGCTTGTGATTTTGGTGTCGTATCTAAGAATCCATTGTCAAATCTAAGGTCATGCATATTTAGCCCATGTTTTTTTTTAAGTGTTTTATAGTTTTTTTGGCTCTTACGTTTAGGTCTTTTATCCACTTGAAGTTTTGTATGTTATGTGCAGTAAAGATTCAGGTTCACTCTTTTGCATGTGACTCTCCAGTTCTCTTAGCACTGTTTGTTGAAGAGACTATTCTTTCCCTATTGAATTGTCCTGGCACTTTTGCCAAATATCAATTAACCATAGATATATGGATTTTTTTCTGGACTCTTAGTTCTGTTGATTTGTATGCTTCTCTTTTTGCCAGTAGCATACAATCTTGATTACTTTTGCTTTGTAGTAAGTTTTAAAGTTGAGAAGTGTTAATCCTCCAATTTTATTCTTCTTTTTCAAGATTACTTGGATATTCTCAGTCTCTTGCAATTCCATATGAATTTTGGAATCAACTTGTCAATTTCTACAGAGAAGCCATTTGGAATTTTAATAGAGATTGCACTGAATCTGTAGATCAATTTGGAGAGTATTGCCATCTTAACAATATCAGGTCTTCTGATTCATGAACACAGGAGGTCTTTCCATTCATTTAGATCTTTCAGAATTTCTTTCAACAATGTTTTGTAGCTTTGAGTATAAGTTTGGAATTTCTTTTGTTAAATTTATTCCTAGTTATTTTATTCTTTTTGATGTTTTTGTAAATTGAATTGTTCACTTAGTTTCATTTTTGGATTGTTCATTGCAAGCTTATAGAAGTATAATTGGTTTTTTGTACATTGATCTTTTATTCTGCAATGTTGCTGAAGTCATTTATTAACTCTAATTGTTTTTTTTTAGATTTTTTAAAAAAACATCTTTATTGGAGTATAATTACTTTACAATGTTGTGTTAGTTTCTGCTGTATAACAAAGTGAATCAGCTATATGCATATATATATATATATATATCCCCATATCCCCTCCCTCTTGCGTCTCCCTCCTACTCTCCTTTTTCCACCCCTCTAAGTGGTCACAGAGCACCGGGCT
>NC_041233.1:69585178-69586647 GCF_002837175.3 Physeter macrocephalus
TGCATCTTTATTCCTGTCCTGCCCCTAGGTTCATCAGAACCATTTTTTTTTTAGATTCCATATATATGTGTTGGCATACGGTATTTGTTTTTCTCTTTCTGACTTACTTCACTCTGTATGACAGACTTAGGTCCATCCACCTCATTACAAATAACTCAATTTCGTTTCTTTCTGTGGCTGAATAATATTCCACTGTATATAGGTGCAACATCTTTATCCATTCATCTGTCGATGGACACTTAGGTTGCTTCCATGTCCTGTCTACTGTAAATAGTGCTGCAGTGAACATTGTGGTACATGACTCTTTTTGAATTATGGTTTTCTCAGCATATATGCCCAATCGTGGGATTGCTGGGTCATATGGTAGTTCTATTTTTAGTTTTTTAAGGAACCTCTGTACTGTTCTCCATAGTGGCTGTATCAATTTACGTTCGCACCAACAGTGCATCTCCACACCCTCTGCAGCATTTATTGTTTGTAGATTTTTTGATGATGGCCATTCTAACTGGTGTGAGGTGATACCTGATTATAATTTTGATTTGCATTTCTCTAATGATTAGTGATGTTGAGCATCCTTTCATCGGTTTGTTGGCAATCTGTATTTCTTCTTTGAAGAAATGTCTATTTAGGTCTTCTGCCCATTTTTGGATTGGGTTATTTGTTTTTTTGATATTGAGCTGCATGAACTGCTTGTATATTTTGGAGATTAATCCTTTCTCAGTTTCTTTGTTTGCAAATATGTTCTCCCATTCTGAGGTTTGTCTTTTCATCTTGTTTATGGTTTCCTTTGCTGTGCAAAAGCTTTTAAGTTTAATTAGGTCCCATTTTTTAATTTTTGTTTTTATTTCCATTTCTCTAGGAGGTGGGTCAAAAAGGATCTTGCTGTGATTTATGTCATAGAGTGTTCTGCCTATATTTTCCTCTAAGAGGAAGCATATTTCCTCTATGCCTACTTTCTGGGGAATTTTTATCATAAATAGGTGTTGAATTTTGTCGAAAGATTTTTCTGCGTCTATTGAGATTATCATATGGTTTTTATCCTTCATTTTGTTAATATGGTGTATTACATTGATTGATTTGCATATATTGAAGAATGCTTCCATTCCCGGGATAAACCCCACTTGATCATGGTGTATGATACTTTTAATGTGCTGTTGGATTCTGTTTGCTAGTACTTTGTTGAGGATTTTTGCATCTATGTTCATCAGTGATATTGGCCTGTGGTTTTCTTTGTTTGTGACATCTTTGTCTGGTTTTGGTATCAGGGTGATGGTGGTCTTGTAGAATGAGTTTGGGAGTGTTCCTCCTTCTGCTATATTTTGGAAGAGTTTGAGAACTATAGGTGTTAGTTCTTCTCTAAATGTTTGATAGAATTTGCCTGTGATGCCATCTGGTCCTGTACTTTTGTTTGTTGGAAGATTTTTAATTACAGTTTCAATTTCAGTGCTTGTGATTGGACTGTTTATATT
>NC_041233.1:69594835-69595758 GCF_002837175.3 Physeter macrocephalus
TTCATTTTGTTAATATGGTGTATTACATTGATTGATTTGCATATATTGAAGAATGCTTCCATTCCCGGGATAAACCCCACTTGATCATGGTGTATGATACTTTTAATGTGCTGTTGGATTCTGTTTGCTAGTACTTTGTTGAGGATTTTTGCATCTATGTTCATCAGTGATATTGGCCTGTGGTTTTCTTTGTTTGTGACATCTTTGTCTGGTTTTGGTATCAGGGTGATGGTGGTCTTGTAGAATGAGTTTGGGAGTGTTCCTCCTTCTGCTATATTTTGGAAGAGTTTGAGAACTATAGGTGTTAGTTCTTCTCTAAATGTTTGATAGAATTTGCCTGTGATGCCATCTGGTCCTGTACTTTTGTTTGTTGGAAGATTTTTAATTACAGTTTCAATTTCAGTGCTTGTGATTGGTCTGTTTATATTTTCTCTTTCTTCCTGGTTCATTCTTGGAAGGTTGTGCTTTTCTAAGAGTTTGTCCATTTCTTCCAGGTTGTCCATTTTATTGGCATAGAGTTGCTTGTAGTAGTCTCTCATGATCCTTTGTATTTCTGCAGTGTCAGTTGTTATTTCTCCTTTTTCATTTCTAATTCTGTTGATTTGCATCCTCTCCCTTTTTTTCTTGATGAGTCTGACTAATGGTTTATGAGTTTTGTTTATCTTCTCAAAGAACCAGCTTTTAGTTTTATTGATCTTTGCTATTATTTCCTTCATTTCTTTTTCATTTATTTCTGATCTGATCTTTATGATTTCTTTTCTTCTGCTAACTTTGGAGTTTTTTTGGTTCTTCTTTCTTTCATTGCTTTAGGTGTAAGGTTAGGTTGTTTATTTGAGGTTTTTCTTGTTTCTGGAATTAGGATTGTATTGCTATAAACTTCCCTCTTAGAACTGCTTTTGCTGCATCCCATAGGTTTTGGGTCA
>NC_041233.1:69596035-69598332 GCF_002837175.3 Physeter macrocephalus
TGGAATGTCCTATAAATATCAATTAAGTCCATTTTGTTTAATTTGTCATTTAAAGCTTGTGTTTCCTTATTTATTTCATTTTGGATGATCCGTCCATTGGTGAAAGTGGGGTGTTAAAGTCCCCTTCTATAATTGTGTTACTGTCGATTTCCCCTTTTATGGCTGTTAGCATTTGCCTTATGTATTGAGGTGCTCCTATGTTGGGTGCATAAATATTTACAATTGTTATATCTTCTTCTTGGATCAATCCCTTCATCTCTTAAGGTAATTATCGATATGTATGTTCCTGTTACCTTTTTCTTAATTGTTTTGTGTTTGTTTTTGTAGGTCTTTCCCTTATCCTGTGTTTCCTGCCTAGAGAAGTTTCTTTAGCATTTGTTGTAAAGCTGGGATGGTGGTGCTGAGTTCTCTTAGCTTTAGCTTGTCTGAAAAGCTTTTGATGTCTCCATCAAATCTGAATGAGATACTTGCTGGGTAGAGTAATCTTGGTTGTAGGTTTTTCCCTTTCATCACTTTAAATATGTCCTGCCACCTCCTTCTGGCTTTCAGAGTTTCTGCTGATAGATTAGCTGTCCTTTTATCACTTTAAATATGTCCTGCCACTCCCTTCTGGCTTTCAGAGTTTCTGCTGAAAGATTAGCTGTTAAACTTATGGGGATTCCCTTGTATGTTATTTGTTGCTTTTCTCTTGCTGCTTTTAATATTTTTTCTTTGTATTTAATTTTTGATAGTTTGATTAATATTTGTCTCAGCATGTTTGTCTTTGGGTTTATCCTATATGGGACTCTCTGCGCTCCACTGTCCTCAATTCTTTTCATTCTTTTTTCTTTATTTGCTCCCTGGCAGTTATTTCCACCATTTTATATTCCAGCTTACTCGTTCCCCTGCATCGGCAGGCGGACGTGCAACCACTGCGCCACCAGGGAAGCCCTAGAGTATTTTTAATTTCAGTTATTGTGTTGTTCATCACTATTTGCTATTTAGTTCTTCTAGATCCTTGTTAAATGTTTCTTGTATTTTCTCCATTCTGTTTCTGAGAATTTGGATCATCTATACTATCACTACTCTGAATTCTTTTTCTGGCGTGTTGCCTATTTCATCTTCATTTATTTGGTCTTGTAGGTTTTTACCTTGCTTCTTCGTCTGTAATATATTTTCTTGTCGTTTCATTTTTTTGATGGTTAGGGCTGTATTCCTGTCTTACCGGTTGTTTGGCCTGAGGGGTCCAGCGCTGGAGTTTGCAGGCAGTTGGATAGAGCCGGGCCTTGGTGCTGAGATGAGGACCTCTGGGAGGCCTTACTCTGATTACCTAGGGTGTGAGGTTCTTTGTTAATCCAGTGGGTTGCACCTGGAGCTCCCACCACAGGAGCTTGGGCCCGACCTCTGGCCTGGGAACCAACCAAAAAAAAAAAAAAAAAAGAAAGAAAGAAAGAAAAAAGCAGTACAATATCACAGAATAAAAAAACAAAAGGATTTGAAAGATAAAAGATATATTAGGAAAAGTAAAAATATAATTGCAATAACTGCAACAAGGTAAAACAAAACCACAACAGAAAAAAGAAAAAAAAAAGGTGGGGGCAGGCTTCCCTGGTGGCACAGTGGTTGGGAGTCTGCCTGCCGATGCAGGGGATGCGGGTTTGTGCCCCGATCCGGGAGGATCCCACATGCCGCGGAAAGGCTAGGCCCGTGAGCCATGGCCACTGGGCCTGCGTGTCCAGAGCCTGTACTCCGCGATGAGAGAGGCCATGGCAGTGAGAGGCCCACGTACCGCAAAAAAAAAAAAAAAAAAAAGGTGCGGGGAACAAGCCAAAAGGAGAGTACAATAACAAAGTATAAAGAATAAAATAAAATTAGGAAAATAAAAGATTTATTAGGAAAAATAAAAATAAAAATGAATCAACAAGGTAAAACAGAACCCCAATCTAAAAGAGGGAGGATCCCACATGCCGCGGAAAGGCTAGGCCCGTGAGCCATGGCCACTGGGCCTGCGTGTCCAGAGCCTGTACTCCGCGATGAGAGAGGCCATGGCAGTGAGAGGCCCACGTACCGCAAAAAAAAAAAAAAAAAAAAGGTGCGGGGAACAAGCCAAAAGGAGAGTACAATAACAAAAGTATAAAGAATAAAATAAAATTAGGAAAATAAAAGATTTATTAGGAAAAATAAAAATAAAAATGAATCAACAAGGTAAAACAGAACCCCAATCTAAAAGAGGAAAAGGAAAAAGAAAAAAATAAAGCCTTGGCTATGTGGGAGGAGTTTAGAGTGGGGGTGGGGGGGGGGATTAGGCAGGCTGGGGT
>NC_041233.1:69598442-69599205 GCF_002837175.3 Physeter macrocephalus
GGGTGGGGGGTGTGACATTTGAGCATGGGGCGGGGCCTAGGCTCAGGACCCATGCAGCCAGAAAAGGCCCTGGGGGCAGGGCATGTGTGGGGTGAGATGTTCAAGCGTGGGGCGGGGCCTCTGCTTAGGACCTGGCAGGAGGGGAGAGGCAGCAAGTGGAAAGCAGGGCCTCTGGAGTGTGGAGTCCCGGAGTTTGGAGGTAAGGCCCTGGGTGAGGGTGTGTTGGTGGGGTTTAGGCCCAGCCTGTTGGAGGGGGTCTCCATGTGTAGACTTAGGGCCCTGGGTGGGAGTGCAGGGGCAGGGTTTGGGCTCTGCATGGCAGGAGGTAGGCTCCGAGGGCAGAGGATTAGGCCCGGGAGCCCAACAGTCTTCCCAGTGCCTAAGTGGACAGGGAAAGCGCTGGCCCCCTTCTCTTCTGTTCCTTCACATCCTCCTGCACCGTCTCCCACAGGGTCTCCCCCGACCCGCTGGATCCCTAACCGTGGGTGGGTCCCACTGGGTTTAGGAACTCCTCCCCTCCCCGAGCCGCCCCTCAGGGGTGCCGGTCCCGGAGGTCCAGCCTTTACTTTTGCTCCCCTTCCTTCCCTCCCACTCCCTCAGGACCCGTGTGGCTGGAGGGGGCCTAGGTGGGCAGAGGATCAGGCCTGGGAACTCAACAGGTTCCTGGGGGTCCAAGTGGGCAGGGGAAATCTGGCCATGCTCCCTTTTTTTTTTTTTTTTTCTGTACACGGGCCTCTCACTGTTGTGGCCTCTCCCATTGCGG
>NC_041233.1:69599755-69649991 GCF_002837175.3 Physeter macrocephalus
TACCCCCTGCATCGGCAGGTGGCCTCTCAACCACCGCGCCACCAGGGAAGCCCAATGCTCCCTTTTGATCCTCTGCCCTCCCAATGGTTCCCCAATTTCCCCCTTTCAGCCTGAGTTCCCTTCCCCTCCCCCAGCTGCCCTTCAGGGACTCTAGTTCCGTCCTGCCTCCACTTCTCCCCCTTCACTCCCCCAATGCTCCACATCCTACCTGGCCCCTTAGGTGTCCGTGGTCCCCCACCAGTGCCTGGTAGGTGCCCTAGTTGTGCGGAGACATGAATTCTGCATTCTCCTAGTCTGCCATTTTGACTCCGCTTCCCTCTAATTGTCTTTTTATTTCTTAGTATTCTCTGTATACAAGTTCATATCATCTACAAATAGAAATATTTTACTTTTCTTTTTTAATCTTTATACCTTTATTCAGTTTTTGCATATTTGCTCTGGCTAAACTCTTGAGTACAATGTTGAATGTAAGTGGCAAAAGCAGGCATATTTATCTTATTACTGACCTTGGTAAAACATCCAGTCTTTTACCATTAAGTGTATGTAATATCAGCTTTCTGTTTTTCTTAGATGTTCTTTATTAGGTTGAAGAAATTATTTTCTCTTTCTAGGTGGTTGAAATAGTAATGATTTATATATCATTCATTTCAATCATATTGAAATTGTATAATTTATAAGTGCTGTAATGTATTTGCTCATAGCCATGAGAAGTGGTAATAAAAATGTACTCCACATAATATACGCAAATGTGATCTACCTTTCTGGTGAACGATGATGAAAACAGTGAATGACTGAGACTATCACAAAGCAGTACAAATAGATGGTAAAATTCAAATTTAACAACTAGGGAGTCAACAACTAGGATAATTGAAAACATGGTTAATTGACTACATAACTTTTAAATAAAATACCTTAAAGTAACTTTTTGTAAGTGTGGATTTTCCCCCTTTTTGTAAGTAAAAGAATTAATTATCATTACTCATGTGTTCCCATTTGACTTTTTACAAATAAGAACTATGTATTATGCATGTTGTGAGCAATTACTAAAATTTAATGTTTAAATTTAGTCTTTATTTTTAATTAATATATCTTGCTAAGATACAAATATTTTTTTATTAACATATGTTTTTTTAATTTACAGGAAAACATCTTTATGTATGGAGGCAGAATTGAAACAAGTGATGGCAATGTCACAGATGAATTATGGGTTTTTAACATACATAGTCAGTCATGGAGTACAAAAACTCCTACTGTGCTTGGACATGGTCAGCAGTATGCTGTGGAGGGACATTCAGCACATATTATGGAGTTGGATAGTAGAGATGTTGTCATGATCATAATTTTTGGATATTCTGCAATATATGGTTATACAAGCAGCATACAGGAATACCATATCTGTGAGTTACTTTGAACATGAAACTATGTACTCTTCTTTATTGGTTGAGAATATTTTATCTATAATAAAAGCCTCATATGAATTTAGTCAAAATGGTTAGTTATTTGAGATTAGAATTATAAACCAAGAATTAATACTTTTTACTATAAACTTTTTTATTTTGTGTTAGATATTGTTCTTTAATATGTAAGTTATCTCCTTAGCCAAATGTGCAGAAATGTTACATACTAGACATATTTTCTAAGAATCGAGAGTATGTATTTTAAATATCTGAAATTCCAATAGATGGTGCTATTTCTTTGGATTTTACTTATGAACCGAAAGCTAAAACTACCCTAGTTTCTTTACTATGCATTCCATGATTTCAGGATTTTTCATTTTTCAAGGTTCTGTTTCTAATCTTATTGCAATATCTCTATGTATGTATTACTCTTCTAAAGTAAGCTTCCCAAAGACAGTCTTTTGGCTTCTATAAAAGATTATATCTGGTGTGTGAAGGTGACTGGGGCAATCTACATATGACTCTTAAATACTCTAATTTATTTTTCTGGTACTTTATTTGTTTGAATTCTTTATGACATTTTCAAACAGTTGTAAGTTTTTTTTTTTTAATTTGCCTACAAATGTATATACGCTGTGTTTGCTATTTAGATTCAGGAACATACTCCATTTCTGGTTCTGGCCAGGATTATGAACTCAAGTTTTTGGCCCTTTTGTGTATAGACAACTATATTCAACTATTTAGAGTCCTTGTGTAGTCTTAATGAGAAAACTCATTTGCAGATCACCATTGGCAACAAGAGAGTGCTTGTGTGTCAGAGGAGGACTCCCTTCTAAATTCTCCACTGTTTCCCCTTCAGTCCTTTAAAGTGATCTTTTCTTTTTCATATCCCCAGTACAGCTGAGCTGGAATTGGGATATGTATCATCCTTACTTCTTACTGTCATTTCCACTCTATTTTTACTCCTTCCTCCTTTAAATCACTCAACTTTGAATCTTACATCATCAGACTATACCACCTATACTTCTCCATCTTACACTCCTCTGTTGCTCCTTTGATCACTATGCTTAATTCCTGGAAGAATATAGCTTCTGGCTCACTGTCTCTGTCCTACATATATTAGCCAGATATTTTAATGGATATTATAGGATCCATTTAAATGCTTCTGTCCTCTCAATTTTTTGATCTCTCTTACAAAGATCTTGTTTTCCATCCTGTTGGGGTCTTTCTCTTGCATTGTGGTACTCTTGACCTTGTGTACCTGCTACGAATCCCATAATTTCCATTTCAAGTATCTTACTCTTCAAGTGCTGCTGATCTTTCCACCTTACTCCTGAAGAGTGTCCAGACTCTGGGAATTCTTCCGCCTTACCAGAGCCTTTAGTCTGTTGAGCCTCCTGTCAGTGCTTCACTCTCTCTCACCCTCTCTTGTCCGTACTTCTCATTTACTGAGTTTTAAGTTCATAATCACCAATCTGTCTTTCAGTTTTCCAAGATGACTGTTTCATATGTTTTCCTTTCTCTCTTCAAACTTCCAACACTTCACTCCTCATCATTACTCTCTTACTTCTTATTTTACTGAGAAAGTAGAAGAAATCTAAAGAGAATTCTGCTGATAGGAACATTTTAGAGTGTAATGGTTAATAAATGCTGCATTAAATAAGCCTGTTTACATACATTATTGTCATAACAAACTCATGGTAGCAGTGAAGCAAATGTGGGTGAGTCATTCTCATTTTTCAGGTGGGCCCAAGAGTTGTTTAAGCAAGAGTGACAACTTTTCTATGTAAAAAGGTTGTTTTGTTTTTTGATTTTGTTTTTAATTTTTGGTTTTATTATAGTGTTCAGGGAATGTTGAAGGTATTATTTCTACTTTTTGTAATTTATTGAGATTTTCTTTGGGGCCCAATTTTCATAAATGTTCTATAGACACTTGAAAAGGAGGTAAATCCTATAATATCAAAGTATAGCATTTGATACATATATATAAAATCTACTTTATTGATTATTCTGTTTAGGTCTTCCTTACTTACGATATTTTTTAACTTGATCTATCATGCTCTGAAAGTTAATAAAAGTCTAAAAATGTTATTTTTGCCTATTTCTTCTTGTGTATTCTGGAATTTATGCTTTACGGAAGTTGCTATTATGGATATTCATAACTGTTATATCTTTATTGCAAATTGTATCTTTTAATATTATAAAGTGCTTTGTTCAGTGTTTTTTGATCTGATTTCAACATTGTCTATTATTAATATTATGGCTCTTGGTATTTTTTTGGTTGGGGAAGTCAGTCTTTTCCCTGTGTACCTTTGCCCATTCCTTTATTGTTAACCTTTCAGAATCACTTTGTTTTAAATGTATCTCTTGTATACAAGAGAAAGTTGGATTTTGCTTTGTGATCCCTCTGGTTTTTGTACATTTTATGTACTTTTTTTTTTTTAATTACTTTGTTGTCTTTTTTTGTTTTTAATTATAGCTCTTTTCATGATTAGGGAGAGTGAGGCCCATTTTTTGTGGGAACAAGAGAGGTAATATTTGAGAGCTACCATTAGGCTTCTTCCATGTTCCTTGTTTTTTGTCTTCCTTTCTGCATTCTTGCAGCTTTCTCTATCTGATTCTCTTAGTTTCACTGGCTTTTTGCACATTCGCACCTGATTTGGAGTTGGTTAGATTTTTTCATTCCTAATTTCTCTGGAAATTTAATATTCTTTTTCTTTCACCTTTCCTCCCCATGTTTTCCTTATTTTATATGTCTTCCCTGAGGAAAACGGGAAGATTCAGGATTAAACTATTACCATGCTTGTACTTGAACCATAGGTGATGACTTTAAGTTTTAAAATGAATACTTTAAGTCGGCAGTTAACCAGTACTTTTACTCTTTGATCAACCTCCAATTTACAGGCTACTGTTTCTACTAATTTAATTCATATTGTTTTACTTTGAACACATTTGACATTATTATAAGTATTTTATGCTAGGGGTCACAATCTTTTCTATAAAGGGACAGATAGTAACTGTTTTAGGCTTTGTGGACCATATGGTCTTTGTCAAAACTAATCAACTCTGCTGTTGTAACATGAAAGGAGCCATAAACATGAACAGATGGGCATGGCTTTGTTCTAGATTTAGCCCTGGGTCTTAGTTTGCCTACCCCTGCTCTAGAGAGAGAGTGCGGACTCCTGGGGGCCTAGCAACACAGGTCCAAATTAAGTTAAACTTTTGGCATGTGGTTTTTTTTTTTTTGAGTTTGTATGTAAGATGAATTTATGCCCCAAAGTGACATTATGTTTAGTCTATGCCCAAACTTTTTTCCTCTATGTAGAACCAGAGCTGAAATAGATGTTTTCTGTCTGCCTCTACAGAACAGATTTTTAAAAACCTCACTTTTTCATTGATGGTATAACCCTTTAAGGATCCCGACTTTATACAGAAGTTCTTTGATGCCATATCTGCATGGGTTTACCTGCAGTATTGGCCATTGAAACAAATCTATAGGCCACCTGATTGGTATATGCCTTCCCTACCCCATCTCCCTACTGGATATAGTTTACAGTTCATAGAATATATTTTACTTTTTTCATATTTCCCTTTATTGAAGGATAGTCTCATTCAGTCCTGAGACATGGTGGTTGGTTATACTTTCCACGGATGGTTAGGAAGGCACAACAAATTTATTCTAATCTTCTCTGAATGGTAAATGTTGGTATGGATTGTTAACCAGTAAATTCATTGATTGGTAGGTTTTTGGTTTTATTTGGAATAATTTGATTACAAAATGTCAAGTGTAGTTTTGGTAATTTTTAAAGTATTTCTAGTGGGTTTTTTTTTTTTTTTGCCTTATTCTATAATCAAAATACTATTTCTAAATAAATTTGTCAACAGGGTATTTTTGGTTTGATTTTTGTCTATTAATTGTATTATTTGTTAGGTACCTTTAAGAATGTAGTATAAGGTGGAAATGGGAAGAATACATGATTTATGAGTTTTATAAGAATAGTAGGTGAATTATGAGTAGTTTTAAAATGCTATAAATTATTTAAGTACAAAGTAAAACTCATCCATTTTTCTAAAATGATATCTTAATAATGTAAAGTTAACATATTACTTGACTCCTAAAGTATTTTGAATTTGTCTCTTATTGTTAAAGTATGTGATGTCAAAAAAATAATCTGTAAGTACTTCCACTTTGGAAAGTACTTATGAAAGAATACAAAACAATAGGTATATATAAAGATGTTGTCAGAATAAATAAGTTGTGTATACCATAGACAAGTGCTACTTTAGGGAATGATACTATGTTAAGTAAGGCTGCTCTGAATATAAGTAATGGGATAATTTATCATCTTAGTTATAAGTGAATGCTAATCTCTGTGGAGAGAGTTAAAATTTTTTTCCCTCTGTTCTTAGTGGGAATTACTACACTGTGATGTGAGTTTAGGCTCTTTTTCTTGACTGATTTTAATGGCATCAACTACCCAAATGTAGATTGGATTTACTTTGATTAACCTTACATGTTTAAAGCTTCTAGGAAACTAAGAAAAAAAGTTTTGTTTTTTTTTTTTTTTAAATTAAACAAGAGTCTATCACTTTAACCAGCATTGCAGTGAGGGTAACTGAAAAGAAAGCTGAAGTTATAGCATAGTAATTCATGAAAGCAGAGTATTTTACTGAATAAAAATTTACTCTGAAGTATACCCTAAGGATATTGATCTCACCATTATGTAGAAATTTTAAAAAGAGACAAAAACTTCCAATTAACATATTCCAAGTGACCACTTACTCAACTTCTAATAATGTTGCAGATAATTCTGAAGTATTTCTGGCTCTGTGCTTGGTACTGTGACTCTTCCCTGATATTTTGATAATAATGTGATTTAAAACAAAGGAACCATCTGGTTAACTTATCTTTAATCATTTAATTTGAACACTGTACATTAACATTAACATTTGAAAAAAAATCTAAAATACTGCAGAATATTTTTTAGCTCTTGAAACTGTAGTTAAAAGTCTTAGGCACTGTCATTGCTCTTTATGAATTTTAGAGTATCTGTTGAGCCAAGGAGTACCTCCAAATATTGCGTTGACTTTGTAGCTTATAGGAGCACAGTTTTGGTTCCACAGATATGCAGTAATGCTTCTCAGCCAATGATGCATCAGGTATTTTTCCTTATCTTTGCAGAACTTATTTCTAGCAGGGTAATACAGACAATAAATAATAAACAGAATAGGTATGCTTATAGATGATGTGTTAGAAGATAGTAATTTTTAGTAAAATAGAGCAAGGGAAGGGGATTAAGATACTGTGAGGGTGGGAGGTAGTCACAAAATAGGGAGGCCAGAGTAAGCCTCAATGAGACGATGAATTTTGATCAGAGTTGAATGAAGTGAAGGAGTTTGCTATGTGGATATCTGGGAGAAGAGTTCCCAGAAAGTAGGAACAGCTAGTGTAAAGGCAAGAATATGCAGGCATGTTCAAGGAACAGTAAGGAGTCTGGAAATGTTTTGTTAATGTTTATTCTCTTCATAGAGAGAGAATAAACATTAACAAATGAAGTTAGAGAAGTAACAAGGAGCAAGATCATCAGATTTCTGCCGAGTGTTTGTACTTTACTTTGGGTGAAATGGAGAGACACTGCAAGATTTTGAGTAGAGCGATGACATTTTAAAATGAATCGTTTTGGTTGCTGTGTTGAAAATAAACTCTAGGGAGGAACGAACAGTAGCAAGGAGGCCAGTTAGGAAGTTGTTACAGTAATCTGGGCAATGATGGTGGCTTAGACCAGGGTGGTAGTATTGGAGATGATGAGAATCAGTCAGTTTGTTTTGTATGTTTTTAAAGTAGAACAAATAGTATTTGCTGAGGGTTTGGAGGTAGTGTCTGAGAAAAAATGAGGAGTCAAGGATGATTCCAGAGTTTTTGGCATGAGCCGCTGGAATGGTGAAGTTGCCATCAACTGACGTGTAGAAGACTCTGAAGCAGGTTTGAGATGAAGGTGATTCGAAGGTCAGGAGTTCAGTTTGGACATGTTATACGTGAGATATCCATTAGACATTAAAGTGAAAATGTCAAGTAGGCAGTTGGCTGTATGGATCTGGAGCTCTAGAGAGAGATCTGGGCTGGAGATGTAAATTTGGGACTTCTTGGGATATGGATGGCATTTAAAGCCATGAGATTGGATCAGATCACTAAGGAAATGGGTGTAGATAGAAAGGAGAAAAGGATTGAGCCCAATGATAAGAGGTAGGGGGGGAAGAAGGAAATAAGGAAGAGTACAGTGAACTAGAAGCTAAGTGATGAAAGATTATTATACAGAAGAGTAATCAACGGTGCCAAATGCTGCTCTGCTGATGGGTCGAGTAAAATAATTACTAATGATTGGCCATTAAGTTTAGTACTGTGCAGATCTTTGGTGATCTTGACAAGGACAGTTTTTGTTTTTTTTAATAAATTTATTTATTTTATTTTATTTATCTTTGGTTGCATTGGGTCTTCATTGCCGCACGTGGGCTTTCTCTAGTTGCAGCGAGCGGGGGCTACTCTTCGTTGCGGTGTGCGGGCTTCTCATTGCGGTGGCTTTTCTTGTTGGGGAGCACGGGCTGTAGGTGCGCGGGCCTCAGTAGTTGTGGCACATGGGCTCAGTAGTTGTGGCTCGCGGGCTCTAGAGCGCAGGCTCAGTAGTTGTGGCGCACGGGCTTAGTTGCTCCGTGGCTTGTGGGCTCTTCGCAGACCAGGGATCGAACCCGTGTCCACTGCATTGGCAGGCGGATTCTTAACCACTGCGCCACCAGGGAAGTCCCAACAAGAACAGTTTTTGTGTAGTGTTGGGGTTAAAAGCCTGACTGGATTTAAGAGGGAGTTAGAGGATTGGAATCTGGCACAATGGGCAAAGTCAGTTCTTTCAAGGAAATTTGCTTGTGAAGGGGAGAAAGAAGTTAGTGGCAGGAAATATAGGATGTTTTTAAACCTGGGTTTTCACAGAAGCAGACCATGAAACAAGGATTCAAGTGAATCTCACTTGGAAAATGCAGGTAACAGTCTTAGGGGAGATGAGAAGTAATGCGAGCGTGAGAAGGCAGCCATTAAAGAGTCTGTTAATGAAGCATTTACCATGGTGGTGATGGAACTTAATTACCCAGGCATTAAATCAACACATAGTATTTGAGTCCTGTGGGCTGTCTCTCTAAAGTCGGTCCATTCTTTAGCTGAAGATTTGTTTACTTGAGTGTGGCTTGATTTATATGAAAATGTGTTGTAGATGTATAACAACAGAATACTAGAGAAAATAGCTTCTGGGGAGCACACGTAAATATAGATCTGGCAGAGAAATTTTTTATCAGGCACCCTAGAGTACAACTTCTAAAAGTGTATGGTTATTAAGTGGTCGGGAGTGACAGTAACCTGTAAGCTTCATGGAAAAAATTATTGGAAATGTTCAGGAAAATTATCAGGGGAAGGTATAATGAGGAGATAAGCTTGCAGTAAAGGCTTTATAAACTTGTTTAAGTAACAAAGTGGAGGTGGCCTTTATAATTGTGTAATGATGAAAGACTCTCGGTGTTCCACAGCTATACTTTCTACCTTTTTCATTTTCTGGAAGTGGTTTAATTATCCACTAAATTCCTGTATCTCTTTGTTTATAAATGAATATGACACATATACTGCTTTTTATAGGTATTGTTTTTGTACTTGCATTTTTTTCCCCCAAGAAGTTAAGTTTAGAGAGGAATCCTGCTGGTTACCTCTTTGTATGTCTACTTCTAGTAAAGTGCCATGTATTAAGTGCTTGATAAATATTTGTGGGTGAATGAATAGCGTTTTCAGCAGTATTCTTTAAAAGTGAATCTATATATTTCCTGAATGTTTTAAAAGTATATTAGCCAAATTATTTAAATTGTGTACTGTGCATATTATTCTTTTTCTAGTGGTGATGTGATTCATATGATACTGTGTTTGATATTCTTCATTTGTCTCTCCAGATCTACCCTTCACCATTCCATTCTGCTCCCATGCCCTCCAGCTTTCAGTTGGGGTCAGCTGTTAGGAGGCACCATCAGTAGATCAGAAGGTGGGAGATGAGTGAGGTTAAGGTATTTTATTCCTCCAACTCCCTCCCTGCTGGATCTTCTTGGGTTAATTGGGTTGTCCTACTGAAGGCTTCACTTTCTGGTGTTCTTCCCCATACACCTACTCTCTAGAGTTCTAGAAAACAGTCCCTCCTCTTGCTTATTTCATGCCGCAGCATAGTAAAGGCTTTCTGCTCTGATAGTCCCAGGATGTTACCCTAGCCATACTTTTGTAAACAGTCTTTTTATTAGACTCTTTAGAGTTACTCATTTTGAGCATGTCTGATTGCACCTACTATTAGTTCTCGGAGATTCAAATATAACTTTTAATCTAAATGGTCCTTCATGCATACTTAGGTATTAGGATCCTGGAGGTTGGGGGAAAGAGGTATTTTGTGAGAGGACTTCACACTTGTTTTTTTTTTTTAATAAATAAGGTCTATCCTTTATTTAATTAATTAATTTATTTTTGGCCTCCCTGTGTGGCATGTAGGATCTTAGTTCGCTGACCAGGGAATGAACCCATGTCCGCTACAGTGGAAGCACGGAGTCTTAACTATTGGACGGCCAGGGAAGTCCCGTACAGTTTGTTAATGGAGAAAAATGTCAGAAGAAATACAAATTTTTGGAGTAGCATGGAGCTAGGTCCTTTAGTTCATTTCTACTACTACTATTCTTGAATTTTAAAATTTTAATGTGGTCATCTGTAGCATTTTATATTGTTTAAGACTGATATATTTGCTTACATTTTTCAAGAGCATTAGCTATTCTAACTTTTTTAAATAAGCAGTGGGTGAAATTGTACATTTCTATAAGAGGCTATAAAGTCTGATTAGGTCCTCAGAAGAATGAAAATGGGAAAATAAATGTTTCTTGTAATGAGATAATAAGTGTCTATATAGAAATGATTCTTTGACCAATGAGATGCATTTTGTGCTATTTTTTGTGTTTTGCCCCATTCCGGGCTGCCTTTCTGTTGTCCCCATGCTGAACCCTCCCTGCCTCCCCATACTTAAAAAAATAACGCCAAAACTCACATTAAGGAAAATGAGAAGTTGGTGGAAATTTGGAGAGATTAAAACTATTTTTATTTCAGTGAGTTCTAAAGACCTGTTTAGGAGACTATCCATGGGATAAACATATTAATATTATGTCATTATATTATATAATATGTATACTATATAATTGATATATTATTGTTAATTATAATATAACAAATTAACATTAATAATATATATAACATATATATATTAATAGCTTATATTTCCCCCGACCTTCACGGGACATGAGAAAATTATCCTCTACTTGTGGACGCCTCTGTCGTTGGGTTTTCTATTGCTTCCAGCCTCAAATAGCTCTAACAACCCTACTCAGGTCTTGCCCAGCACTACCGCTGGCTTTCTTTTCTTTCTCTTCCCCTCTGCTCCCATCTTCCGAGCCCTCCCGTCCATCCCTGGCTTCATGTACTGACTTTGACACACTCTGGGTCTCTCTCATGGCTTCTCAACTAGTCTAGACTTCCTTTCCTGCTTTACTGCCTTCAGCTGCCCCCTGACCCTCAGCTCTGTGTGCTTCTTTGATTTGGTGGCCTTTGCAGCTTGGAGCAAAAGGTTCCCCATGTGGGAAAGCAATGTGACACATCAGGTTTGTCCCAGGCTCTCCCCACTAGGGGAGGGGACTGGACTGACCTTACCCTTTTCCAACTCTAGACTAAAGTTGAACTTGAAGGGAAGACTAGCGCATGAAGCAACGTCCTCAGTGACGTGCACGCCTCTTTTTCAAGGCATTCTTTCTGTAATCAGAAATACTTTTAGCTGTTCAGGCAAATCAGGAAGATGCTGATGAGACTAAAATTCACTTGCATCATGAGCAGCCTTTATTTCCGCAAAACTTTAAAATATGTTCATGGCCGCCGCCGCCGCCGCGCACGCCATGGGAGCCGTGACTGACGAGATCAGAAAGCCTCCCTGAAAAAGTTACTCTGAATCCCGTTTTTTGAAGGATAACTAGATGTAGTTGGATTGGTATGCCAGGTGGAGAACTACTTGTGCAAAGGCCACAAAGCATTGGAAGAACTCAAAGATGGTAAGTATTGGCTAGAAGTTAGAAAGTTATGAGCCAGAAATTTTTGAGGGCAATGGGAAACCATTAAAAGATTTTTTTTAGCATTGGTGGGATGTTATCAGATTTGCATCAAAAACAACCACCACACTCTACTATGTGAATAATGATGAGGGGAAGGGAAAGTGAGTTAAGTAAGTGGCCTCTCTCCTTTCTAACATCTATATAATATGTTAGTATGTCAAGCATGTTCTAATTATTATCCCCACTTTACAGATGACACTGGGACACAACGAGGTGAAGTAACTTGCCCCAGGTTGCACAGGTAGCAAGTTATAGAGCCTGAGCTCCACATCAAGCAGTCTGGCTCAGAGTTCTTCCTCTTCCCCCTTGTGCATCCTGTCTCAGCTACAGCTGCCATGGTCCTAGTGAGACATGACAGAGGCTGGGAGAGACCAAGAGGGACTGCAGAGAAGTAGACAGGTGGGAGAGAAATCTGTGAGGTCAAATGTCAGGATATCGAATGGATATGAGGAGAAGGGCCGAGGACTATCCCTGGTTTCTGATTGCAAACTTCTCTATTCATTGAAGTAGACCACGGCAGGCAGCAGGGAGAGAGGTTTTGTCAGAAGGGAAATGAAGAGGGAAGATGAGTTCTAGGAAATGCACTGATTGCAGTCAAATGCTCCCTACATCCAAAGAGGCCATCAGAATCCTCACTCTGCCCCTTAAAAGCAGTCTGACCTTGTGCAGGTTAATTAACCTCTTTGAGCCTCACTTTCATTCCTTGTAAATGGGGATAATAATACAGTCTACCTCATAGGCTGGTTTTGAGAATTAGATGCAGTAAAAGTTGTGAAGTGCTTTGCACTGCATCTGATACATAGTAATGTTCAGTAAATACTATTAAATGTAAGAGTTGGTTTACTTGCCTCTCCTCCACTTTCCTTTGATGAGGACTGTGCCTTCTCCCTCTCTTTTATCTGTGCAGATTGCCACTCCCTGCCTTTTTTGCCTGATGACCGCCCATTTATTCTTCAGGACTCACATCAAATATTCTCTGCTCTTAACCAGTTTATCTTTCACCTATTAACCATATTATGTTATGTATATTTCTGTTCTAGCCCTTAATACTTAATTTACTTATATGGCATATTCCAGAAAATATTTAAAGCAGCTCATTATAATGAGAAAACGTTAAAATAAATGGATGAGGAAACAAGGCAAAAAGAAGATCAAGACTAGTAAAAACAAGAGCAAGTTAGAAGTGGGGTGATCCTTGTAATCAGGGGGTCAAATCTGTATGTTAATTAAAGGCGCAAGTGACTTGTTTCCCTAGCTGTCCATACCAAGAGGCAGGACCTAGGCCATCCTGTGATCTAGTGTTCATGAGAGCAGGAAGGCAACATTAGAAACCCAGGACAAGCAGTGGTTTTTTAAAAAAAAACAAAAAAAAATTTTTTTTTTTTTTTTTTTAAATTAAACAAGAGTCTATCACTTTAACCAGCATTGCAGTGAGGGTAACTGAAAAGAAAGCTGAAGTTATAGCATAGTAATTCATGAAAGCAGAGTATTTTACTGAATAAAAATTTACTCTGAAGTATACCCTAAGGATATTGATCTCACCATTATGTAGAAATTTTAAAAAGAGACAAAAACTTCCAATTAACATATTCCAAGTGACCACTTACTCAACTTCTAATAATGTTGCAGATAATTCTGAAGTATTTCTGGCTCTGTGCTTGGTACTGTGACTCTTCCCTGATATTTTGATAATAATGTGATTTAAAACAAAGGAACCATCTGGTTAACTTATCTTTAATCATTTAATTTGAACACTGTACATTAACATTAACATTTGAAAAAAAATCTAAAATACTGCAGAATATTTTTTAGCTCTTGAAACTGTAGTTAAAAGTCTTAGGCACTGTCATTGCTCTTTATGAATTTTAGAGTATCTGTTGAGCCAAGGAGTACCTCCAAATATTGCGTTGACTTTGTAGCTTATAGGAGCACAGTTTTGGTTCCACAGATATGCAGTAATGCTTCTCAGCCAATGATGCATCAGGTATTTTTCCTTATCTTTGCAGAACTTATTTCTAGCAGGGTAATACAGACAATAAATAATAAACAGAATAGGTATGCTTATAGATGATGTGTTAGAAGATAGTAATTTTTAGTAAAATAGAGCAAGGGAAGGGGATTAAGATACTGTGAGGGTGGGAGGTAGTCACAAAATAGGGAGGCCAGAGTAAGCCTCAATGAGACGATGAATTTTGATCAGAGTTGAATGAAGTGAAGGAGTTTGCTATGTGGATATCTGGGAGAAGAGTTCCCAGAAAGTAGGAACAGCTAGTGTAAAGGCAAGAATATGCAGGCATGTTCAAGGAACAGTAAGGAGTCTGGAAATGTTTTGTTAATGTTTATTCTCTTCATAGAGAGAGAATAAACATTAACAAATGAAGTTAGAGAAGTAACAAGGAGCAAGATCATCAGATTTCTGCTGAGCGTTTGTACTTTACTTTGGGTGAAATGGAGAGACACTGCAAGATTTTGAGTAGAGCGATGACATTTTAAAATGAATCGTTTTGGTTGCTGTGTTGAAAATAAACTCTAGGGAGGAACGAACAGTAGCAAGGAGGCCAGTTAGGAAGTTGTTACAGTAATCTGGGCAATGATGGTGGCTTAGACCAGGGTGGTAGTATTGGAGATGATGAGAATCAGTCAGTTTGTTTTGTATGTTTTTAAAGTAGAACAAATAGTATTTGCTGAGGGTTTGGAGGTAGTGTCTGAGAAAAAATGAGGAGTCAAGGATGATTCCAGAGTTTTTGGCATGAGCCGCTGGAATGGTGAAGTTGCCATCAACTGACGTGTAGAAGACTCTGAAGCAGGTTTGAGATGAAGGTGATTCGAAGGTCAGGAGTTCAGTTTGGACATGTTATACGTGAGATATCCATTAGACATTAAAGTGAAAATGTCAAGTAGGCAGTTGGCTGTATGGATCTGGAGCTCTAGAGAGAGATCTGGGCTGGAGATGTAAATTTGGGACTTCTTGGGATATGGATGGCATTTAAAGCCATGAGATTGGATCAGATCACTAAGGAAATGGGTGTAGATAGAAAGGAGAAAAGGATTGAGCCCAATGATAAGAGGTAGGGGGGGAAGAAGGAAATAAGGAAGAGTACAGTGAACTAGAAGCTAAGTGATGAAAGATTATTATACAGAAGAGTAATCAACGGTGCCAAATGCTGCTCTGCTGATGGGTCGAGTAAAATAATTACTAATGATTGGCCATTAAGTTTAGTACTGTGCAGATCTTTGGTGATCTTGACAAGGACAGTTTTTGTTTTTTTTAATAAATTTATTTATTTTATTTTATTTATCTTTGGTTGCATTGGGTCTTCATTGCCGCACGTGGGCTTTCTCTAGTTGCAGCGAGCGGGGGCTACTCTTCGTTGCGGTGTGCGGGCTTCTCATTGCGGTGGCTTTTCTTGTTGGGGAGCACGGGCTGTAGGTGCGCGGGCCTCAGTAGTTGTGGCACATGGGCTCAGTAGTTGTGGCTCGCGGGCTCTAGAGCGCAGGCTCAGTAGTTGTGGCGCACGGGCTTAGTTGCTCCGTGGCTTGTGGGCTCTTCGCAGACCAGGGATCGAACCCGTGTCCACTGCATTGGCAGGCGGATTCTTAACCACTGCGCCACCAGGGAAGTCCCAACAAGAACAGTTTTTGTGTAGTGTTGGGGTTAAAAGCCTGACTGGATTTAAGAGGGAGTTAGAGGATTGGAATCTGGCACAATGGGCAAAGTCAGTTCTTTCAAGGAAATTTGCTTGTGAAGGGGAGAAAGAAGTTAGTGGCAGGAAATATAGGATGTTTTTAAACCTGGGTTTTCACAGAAGCAGACCATGAAACAAGGATTCAAGTGAATCTCACTTGGAAAATGCAGGTAACAGTCTTAGGGGAGATGAGAAGTAATGCGGGCGTGAGAAGGCAGCCATTAAAGAGTCTGTTAATGAAGCATTTACCATAGTGGTGATGGAACTTAATTACCCAGGCATTAAATCAACACATAGTATTTGAGTCCTGTGGGCTGTCTCTCTAAAGTCGGTCCATTCTTTAGCTGAAGATTTGTTTACTTGAGTGTGGCTTGATTTATATGAAAATGTGTTGTAGATGTATAACAACAGAATACTAGAGAAAATAGCTTCTGGGGAGCACACGTAAATATAGATCTGGCAGAGAAATTTTTTATCAGGCACCCTAGAGTACAACTTCTAAAAGTGTATGGTTATTAAGTGGTCGGGAGTGACAGTAACCTGTAAGCTTCATGGAAAAAATTATTGGAAATGTTCAGGAAAATTATCAGGGGAAGGTATAATGAGGAGATAAGCTTGCAGTAAAGGCTTTATAAACTTGTTTAAGTAACAAAGTGGAGGTGGCCTTTATAATTGTGTAATGATGAAAGACTCTCGGTGTTCCACAGCTATACTTTCTACCTTTTTCATTTTCTGGAAGTGGTTTAATTATCCACTAAATTCCTGTATCTCTTTGTTTATAAATGAATATGACACATATACTGCTTTTTATAGGTATTGTTTTTGTACTTGCATTTTTTTCCCCCAAGAAGTTAAGTTTAGAGAGGAATCCTGCTGGTTACCTCTTTGTATGTCTACTTCTAGTAAAGTGCCATGTATTAAGTGCTTGATAAATATTTGTGGGTGAATGAATAGCGTTTTCAGCAGTATTCTTTAAAAGTGAATCTATATATTTCCTGAATGTTTTAAAAGTATATTAGCCAAATTATTTAAATTGTGTACTGTGCATATTATTCTTTTTCTAGTGGTGATGTGATTCATATGATACTGTGTTTGATATTCTTCATTTGTCTCTCCAGATCTACCCTTCACCATTCCATTCTGCTCCCATGCCCTCCAGCTTTCAGTTGGGGTCAGCTGTTAGGAGGCACCATCAGTAGATCAGAAGGTGGGAGATGAGTGAGGTTAAGGTATTTTATTCCTCCAACTCCCTCCCTGCTGGATCTTCTTGGGTTAATTGGGTTGTCCTACTGAAGGCTTCACTTTCTGGTGTTCTTCCCCATACACCTACTCTCTAGAGTTCTAGAAAACAGTCCCTCCTCTTGCTTATTTCATGCCGCAGCATAGTAAAGGCTTTCTGCTCTGATAGTCCCAGGATGTTACCCTAGCCATACTTTTGTAAACAGTCTTTTTATTAGACTCTTTAGAGTTACTCATTTTGAGCATGTCTGATTGCACCTACTATTAGTTCTCGGAGATTCAAATATAACTTTTAATCTAAATGGTCCTTCATGCATACTTAGGTATTAGGATCCTGGAGGTTGGGGGAAAGAGGTATTTTGTGAGAGGACTTCACACTTGTTTTTTTTTTTAATAAATAAGGTCTATCCTTTATTTAATTAATTAATTTATTTTTGGCCTCCCTGTGTGGCATGTGGGATCTTAGTTCGCTGACCAGGGAATGAACCCATGTCCGCTACAGTGGAAGCACGGAGTCTTAACTATTGGACGGCCAGGGAAGTCCTGTACAGTTTGTTAATGGAGAAAAATGTCAGAAGAAATACAAATTTTTGGAGTAGCATGGAGCTAGGTCCTTTAGTTCATTTCTACTACTACTATTCTTGAATTTTAAAATTTTAATGTGGTCATCTGTAGCATTTTATATTGTTTAAGACTGATATATTTGCTTACATTTTTCAAGAGCATTAGCTATTCTAACTTTTTTAAATAAGCAGCGCTCTTATTTGTCTATGTATTGCTTTCTTATTATTAAAGAAAAACCGTTTGTTGATTATTCTTAAGTTTTTAAAAATATGTTTAACTCAGCTTTATTTGGTTATTACGTCATCAACATAGAACTAATCATGTCTTACTAGCAAAGTCACCCCCAAAAGTATATCTGATGAGAGAATATTTATCTTAAAAAGATAACCATTTGTTGTGTTCCTTGAAGTTTTCTCTTCATAATAATTCATGTTCAGAAAAAATTTTATTAAAAAATAGTTTTCTGCCTCTCCATTAGTCTGAAATCCAGAATTTCTTATTATGTATTTTTTTTTAAAAGATAGCTTTATCACCTATACATGTATGCTTATATGGCATATTGTTTTGTTTACTTGTTTTTGAATTTTATGAAGAGGAAATAATAAGCAGTTTTCTGCATATTTATGCAGTTTTCTAAGGCTTTCATTTATTTCCTTCATCACTATATAACCAAGATTAATTCATGTTGTTATGTATTCCTATAGTTAACTTTTTTGCATTACTGTATTTCATTGTCTGACTCTACCATAATTTGCCTATCCATTCTCCTGTTTATGAGCTTCTGAGTTGGATACCTGATAAAATTCACCCACAGCAGCAATTCTGAGACATCTTGATAAAAATACTATATTTTAAGAGATAAAGAAAAAAATTCCTAGGCTCTTCAGGCAGAAAGATGAAATATTTTACAAGGGCAAGAGATTATATCAGATTTCTCAAAAGCAACCTACAACTCATGGCAACTATGGAGCAAATTTTTCAAGAAACTCACGGAAAGAAAATATAGGCTAAGGGTTTTTATATCTTGGCAAACAGTCCTTCATGTGTCAAGGCTATAGAAAAACAGTTTGAACTTGGCAAAACTCAGTTAATTCTGTACATATGTGCCCTATTTCTTTTGCAGTAGAAATGTGCAGACTTTTTTTGTAAAGATCTAGATAGTAAATATAATTTAGGCTTTGTAGGCCATACATTGTGTGTTGTCACCACTCAAATCTGTCATTGAAGCTGTCCACAAGCAGCTGTAAAAAATGCATGAATGAATGAGTGGGCCTTGCTCCAATAAAACTCGATTTACAGAAACACTTGGTGAGCTGGATTTGGTGGACTGCAGTTTACCAACATCTCTCCTAGAGAATAAGCTCCATTTAATGAAGAGGTGAATGGGAACACTTCGGGTAAAAGACTGATCGAGAACATTTCATGTATTGAATTTCAGAGCTAAGACTGAAACAAGGGTGGTGGGGATATCAGTAGATAACTGGTTTGCAAATGTTCTATGTTCTGTCCAAGTAGAAATAATGCAACTAAAAGTGGGAAGAGAAGGAAGAGAGAAAGAGGAAAGCAGGAAAAGCACATGGATTGTTGGATAGACAATAGGTAGGAATCAAAGGATGCCATTTAATTCTTGGTTTACCTAAGGGTCTGTTGGACCCAGTTTTAGTTTTTTAGTTTCTTTTTTGAGCAAGCCTAACTATCTACGAAGACTGTTGTTTCATAAATTTCATTCTTTCTTAGAAGTCTTCCAAAGAACAAAGAGAACATTTACTTATTTTAAAAATACGGAATAAAATATTCTATATGTAATTACCAAGATGGATCTGTTGGACCCTTTTACAAATCGAAGATACATGGTGGGATCTTCGTGTTCTTATTTTTCCTATATTTTGAAACATTTTGTTATTTTATCATTCTAGGAATTCATTGCACATCAGTTTTTCCCAACTATGCTAAAATATTAAATTACTAAGAAAATAAGCTGTTTAGAAGGATGATGCCACAGTGAAATATATTGTCTATATTGTCATCTTTCAGTTTTCTTATTGCAGTGCCCAAATTATTTTATCAAATTTAAAGAAGGCATAAGAGAAGACTGGAGGCATCATCATAGTAGCCCGTTTCTAGCTTTTATTGAACACAATTGAGAATTAAAAATTTTTCATTTATTCCTATAATGATGATAGTGGAATTGATCATTTACATTAAATTTCAGATTATGACTCTTCATAAGATGATATCCTAAATAATTTTTTCAAGCTCAAGAATCAATGAGTGAGCAATATATTTTTATCTTTTAGTATATTTATGCCCCAACATTTATTTGACATAAAGAGGTTTTCTATGTTTAAATTCTTACTGAAATTTGCAAAACGTAGTTTTTTACTATCGTCTTAGTCTTCTATAAATTATTTATAACATGACTTGATAACATAAAACAAATAAAAGGAACAATTGAACCAAGATAGTTAATGTTGATTACTATTGTTCCTGGTATACCTAGGATTAAAACTGACATACAGATGTTAAAAATTAAGTAGGAAAGAAGAGAATTAAGGGCACTATGAAAGGTATAAACATCAAGGAAACCACTAGAACAAAAATATAAACTTCCTTAAATACCAAAAAGAAAAAAGAAAACATCAAATAGAAAAAAAAAACCTCAGAAAAACATCGTAATTCACACAGTAATTATAAAATAATATGACAGAGTTGAGATCCAACATATATAGTCAATAAACATGAATGAGATTAAGTTGCCTGTTTAAAGAAAACATTTTCAAATTGGTGCATAAAGCAAAATCCAGCTCTGTGTTGCAAATAGAAGACACATCTGAAACACACTGATTCAGGAAAGCTAAAATGAAGGAATGAAGGAAGATTTACTAGGAAAATGGATACAATGAGAAAGCAGGTGTTGTGATCCTTATACCAGAGAAAGTAGAATTCAGGCCACCACGACATTATATGAGATAAGAACACCTTATAATATAAAAAAACCCCACAATTCACCATAAAGATATAATATGTAATAGAAGAATATCAATGCACCAAATAACCCAGCAACCACCTATATAAAACTGAAATTATAACTGATGCAAAGAGAAGTAGATAGCATCACTGTCAGTAGAAAACAGGTCAAGCATTACTCTCAGTACTTGACAGGACAAAAGAATATATATATATCAAACAATACAGCTTGATTGTAGACAATGTTATCTTCTCAAGTGCACACAGAAAACTCACAAAAAGTAAGTTAATCATATGTTAGGGTAAAAAGAAAACATCAGTAGTTTCCAGAAGGCGGAAATATTAAAATTAAATACCTGAATATTAATTAAATAAAGCTTTTCTGTTGGGTGAAAAGGGAAGTAAATACTAGCTTAAATTACAAAATTGCCGAAAAATAATAACAGTAAAAACACCTATAAGAATCTGTGAGATACTTTTAAAGCAGTTATCAGAGGAATATTTTTAGCATTAAACAACTATATTAATATGATGAAACTAAATGAACCACACCACCAACTCAAAAAGCAAGAAAAAGAACAACAAACTAAAAAAAAGTGCCAGAAAGGAAATAATAAAAATAAAAGCTGAAATTAATGATGTAAGAACAGAAAAAACAATAGATCAATTTATAGCTTACAACTTTTTAAAAAACAAAATAGATAAGCTACTAGCTCATTTAATCAAGAAACAAGGGAGAAACCACAAATACACAAAATAAGAAATGACGAGGAAATAATATTTATAGGAAATTAAAAAAAAATACAAGACTGCTTTGTATATCTATGCAAATAAATTTTGAAAATTTTGAAGAAATGGATGATTTCTTAGAAAATAACAGTTTCCCAAAATTGAACCCAGTAGAGATAGAAAGTTTATGTAGAGTAATTTCCATAGGAAAAAAATAGAGAAAGCACCAAGCTTAGGTGATATTACAGGATAATTTTAGCTAACTTAGTAACAAGATAGTCCCAATTCTCTTAAACTTTTATAGAGAATAAAAAGGGAAGGAAAACTCACAAATTTCTTTTAGAAAGCAAGTATAACATTGCCACTTAAACCTCATACATTTAGCACAGAAATAGAAAATTACATGTAAACATGTAAGAATAGCTAGGAAAAGATTACAAAGGAAGAGCTATGAAGGGACTTGTCCTACTAGATATTAAAGTATACTGTAAAGTCTCCATAATTAGAACAATGTGACAGTGTGATAATGTGGCATGCATGTACAGAAGGACAATAGTGTAGAATAAAAGTCCAGAAACACAGTCAACTAGGTAAGGAAGTCTGTGATGGGCAGGGTATAGAACGGGTGGCTTCTCTCTGCTCTGTGATATCTGGGACCTCATCTGGGTAGACCTGAACAGCTGGGGTGACTTGAGTTGGGGGGGGGGTGGAATCATCTGCAGGCTTTTCACTCATATATATTGTGTCTCAATTGTGATGGCTGAAGGCTAATCTCAACTGGGACAGTTTTTAGGTAACTTACATGGTCTGCATGCAGTTTGGACTTCTCAGCATGCCAGCTGAGTTTTAAAAGTGTGTCCTAAGAAGGAACATCAGAAGAACAAGCATTCCACTATAACCAGGCAGAAGCTGCATAGCTTTTATGACCTAGCCTTAGAAGTCACACAGCACATGTCTGTACTCTCTTGATTGAAGCAGTCACAAACCCTTTGATTCAAAGGGAGGGTTCATAGATCCCACTTATCAGTGGTAAGAATTTAAGAGAATTTGGGCTATGTTTTAAAACTGTTTAAGTATCTAACAGAAATACATATCCATTTCATTCCAAGGAATTTATCCTGCAGATACATCTCCAGAAACACAAAAATACGTTTTTTTTGTATGCACAAGGTTATTTATTGTAACATTATTTGGAAACTACTTCAATGCTAAATGTAAGAGAGTGGTGGATAAACTCTGTTACACCCACATTAGTGGTCATGCATTTGTAGAAAATAATGATGAACTGTGAAATTAAATGGAGTGATTTACAGGATATGTTGTGATCAAGTATATAGTATATATAATGTACTACTTTTTGTACATTAGCGAAGTAAGGGAAATTAGAAAATATACTTATGCCTGCTTATATGAGCAAAAAACATCAGAAGGATGAACCAGACAGCAGTGATGTTGATTACTTACAAGGGGGCAGTGGAGAATGGTGTGGAAAGGATAGGAAATGAAAAATGAAAATGTTTTCCTGAGTTTGTATTTTTAAAAAATAGTTTTGGAATTTCAGAAGCATATTGTCTTTAGAAACATATTATCAATACATAAAAATTAAATCAACAAGGAAAGGAAGAAAAGAAAGCTCTAGAGTACTGCAAACTGAAACTAATGAACCCACCTGTGTTTCAAATGAATAATACAGTCATGCTGAAAGGGGGAGAAAAGAACTAATCCAAGTGAGTTTTTAACACGGTGTTTGCCTTTAGTGTACGTGTGGTTGTGGGGAAGAACTGCCAACAAGTCTTTTAGGTTTGTATTTTGAAGGTTTTGGTGAAACAATTCTGAAATTACTTTAGATGTATGGTTAGACTGAAACAATGAGTAATGTGTTGACACCGTTGGGAAGTAGAGTTCCCCATGTGGAAGACAGGAGATACAAATATGAAATGGAGAAGGCCAGGGAGAGTCCTGCCTGGATGGATTGGAATTGGAGGTATCAGCATGAGCTTATGATTAGAAGGTAGATGGTTACAGATACTTGTTGATTCTTCAGAAAGGGCCTAGGAGTGAAGATGCTGCAGTAGTAGTGAACCTGTTGATTCCACATATTCCCAGATATAGTTTTTAATAAAATTCCTATGAAAAGAAACAGGGCTCCTTGGAGAAATGGCTGATTTTAGGGCTGTGGTAGGGAAAAATAAAGATGAGCCTGGTACATTTGTTATGTTAAATATGGAAGTGCTCAAGAAAATTCTGGGTTATGTCAAAAGAACATAAGGGTCAGCTTGAAGGGGGTTCTATTGTACAGTCTGGGATAATTTGAGCATCAGAATAGGAAAGTAATAAACTACAAACCACTGAAAAAATAGGAATCCATGAGCTTACACAGACTGATAGGCACAAATAGAGGAGAAGAAACCTCTTTCCTACACAGAATGCTGACTGGCATTGCTGGAGTTGAAAAATAATCATTTTGCAACAATCATAGTAAAAATTGATTTAGAAAAGAATCAACAATGGATGCTAAATCTATGGGGTTGGGAATGAATTTTTGATGAGATGTGCATGATATTTAAGTGTCTTTCCCATGGCTTGTTTATAGGGTTCAGGGGAAAAATAGTAACTATATAGTGTAAAAATCGGTTAGAACCTTGTCCAGGTGATCAAAATTAACATTACAAACCACGGGAAACTGGACATTGTGTGCCTCCGGATATGGTACCTGTTAAAGGAAACATCACTTAGAGCAGAGTTCTGTAAACTTTTTCTGTAAAGACTTACACAGTAAATATTTTAGGCTTTGTAGATCATACAGTCTCTGATTTATTCAATTCTTCCATTGAAGTTTGAAAGCAAGCCATGGATGATATGTAAATGAATGAACATGCCAGTGTGCCAGTACGTCTTTGTTTACGAAAATGAGTGGCTGACTAGATTTGGCCCAAGGAGCATAGGTTACTGAACTCTGGCTTACAGTATTCTGACTGGGAATGTATACCTGAATCTAATCATGAAGCATATCATGTAAACTTCAAATGAGGAACATTTTATTTAATAAGGGGGAGAGCTGTATTCTTCAAGAATGTCAATGTCATGAGAGAGGAAGAAAGGCTGAAAAATTGTTCCAGATTAAAGAAGGCTAGAGAAACCTGACAGCTGAATGCGGTAAGTGATACACGACTGGATCTACACTGGACACATTTCAATTCACAAAATGAAATATATATGTATATTAAACAGTGTGTAAATGTTAAACTTCTTGACGTGGATAACTGTAATATTGTTTTGTAAAAACAAAGTCCTTGTTCTTAAGATATACACCAAAATATTTAGGGGTAATAGGAATGATCATTTCTATTGTGTGTTTGTGTGTGTGGTGTGTTCACACGTGCATGTATACGTGTGAAAGAGAGATGGAGAGAGGGAAATAAACTAATGATAAATGGGACAAAATGTTAACAATTAGTGAATCAGAGTAATGGGTATATGGGAATCCTTTGACTACTCTTGCAGCCTGTTTGTATCTTTGAAATTATATCTAAAAGTGCTAAAATAGATTAGAGGAAAGAGATTTATGTTTTCTCATATTTGTTTATATAGGATATATATTTCAATAAGAATTCTTGTGAACTTAAGCTGGCAGTAAAGGAAATGTCAGTTTGTCCTTTTTGCTATACTTAGAATTATAGGATTTTTAGGGAATCTCTAAATCTCAGAGGGGAATTTATGTGCATGGTTTTACTAACTCGGACCATAAAGCTCTTCTGGGTTAGTCCTGAGGGAAATTTGTTTCACTTTTTTTTTTTTTAAATTTGTTTATTTATTTATTTTTTTTGTTTCACTTTAGGTTAGCAATACCTCATAAACTTTCTGAGAATCTCAATGTGAATCTCAATGTTAGTATAATATTAATGTTTCACTGTACTATTTTTCATGCCTTTAGGATTTGGGAGGTATAGTTGGGAAGCCATTATGAATGTCATTTTATGTTAACTTTTTTGATTTAAAAACCATTAGATATTGTATTTTTAGGAAGGTAATTTTTTTCTCTGTTAAGTGTAGTGATACTATATGGCTTTCTCTTCTCTTCAGTTCTTAACATCACATGTTTTTTCAAAATTCTGTGGTGAATTTCAAGTGTAAATTGGACATTGCTTTCAATCCACTGGTTATCTGGAAATATAGATCTACAGAACACAATGTTAGATGGTGGGAATTAGGAATTTTTAATACATGAAATCTCCTGTTTTAAAATAATTCAATCATAGGAATCAGAACACTTTAACTGTGCTTAAATTAGGTTTGGCATTTGTTGTGTAGTTTCATTTGTGAAGAACTTTCAGAACTAATTAGGTAAAGTGAAACAGTTGCAAAGTAATAAGTAAAATATTTTAATAAATTGCTAGGTTTGTGTGACAGAGGCCGCTGTTAATATGGTATTCATTTTTATATTTACTAAATGTTTCCAAAAATACCACAATAAAAATACTTTAGTTTTGGTAAGTGGAATTAAACCATTTGCTTTTAAAACTTTATAAGCTATGTAAATATTATACATATATTTGAAAATATGCATTAGTTATATTGAAAAATTTTAGTAGATGTGCATTCAGGATTCAGAAAATTCTGGTTTTCTGTCTGTGCTTAACATTCTTTCATTGATGGAAGTATCAGTCCCTTAAAAGGCAGCCATCCGATTATTTTACATATTTAAAAATTTTATTTATGTTTAGAAGAAATATGCATTTTTTGTAATTTGTACTTGGTTTTTCATGACTATATAGAACTGTACATGTGCAATTTAATCACTCTTCCACATATTGGCCCTAAACTATTTTGAGATATCTTACTTTCAGCTTATCTTCCATTCTTTCGATAAGCATCTTAGTTCCTTCAGTCTTCACATAACAAGCTTTCCACTCACATCTTTTTAACAAGATGTTAATGATTTACCTTAACACAGATGTTAATGAGTTAAAGAATATTTTCTAATAATAATAACAACAGGCCTTACTGTGTGCTAGGTGGTGGTGTAAGCATTTCACAAGTATTAACTCATTTAGTCCTCAGCATGAGCATGCAAATTTGTGCTCTTTTTACCCCATTTTACAGATAAGGGAACTTATCTGTAAGGCACAGATGTCTCACACAACTGGCCAGTGATCACACTGTTAGTAAATGGCAAAATCAGGATTATGTAAATATAAGATACACATTATCTTAGTTGACCCTTAGTCATCTTTATCACACTCCTATCACAGGACAGAGTGTACTGTGATGATATATTCAAACACTTCAGAGCCTAACAGAGCAGGATGTATTACCTATTGTGAAACCATTGCTTCCCCTTGTTCTGGGCATCTTTTATTAATATTTTTATTGCAACCTAAGTTTATATTTTATATTAATATTATTATTTTGACTTATAGTTAGCCTACAGACAACAAAACTTCTTACTTAGTTCGTTGGTTTTTGTTGTTTATATAACTGCTGGGGAGTAAGGTATACTTTTTCCTGTACTTGTCAATTTAATGTTGTAATCTCAGTGAAGGGCTTGACATATATTGTTAAAATAGCTTCGGCTCATCATTACTTTTGATTCATAATTCTGGTATCTAAAGATTTAATTAACTCCTCCTTTTATTAGGTCAATGGTTGTTTAATAAGTACAACTTCTATGCCTTCATCCTAGGAATTGACAAAAAATGTTGAAGAGCAAACTACTGGTAATAAAAAAAATAAGGATGAGAATGTATAGGTTAAAAGAGATTCAATAGACACATCAGGCAACTTCAATGTGTGGCTCTCATTTAGATCCTGATTCCAACAAACTGCCAAAAAAAAAAAAAAAAAAAAAGGAGAAGCTTATAAGATAATTAGAAATCTGAACACTAATTGGATACTTGCTGATATTAAAAATTATTAACTTTTTTTTTTTGAGAATCACAATGCAAACCTCTAGGGGTTTTGGAGTAAAGCCATAATCTCTTCTACAGATATCTTTTTGAGACAGTTTCTGTTTTGCTAGCCAGTATAATTCTTCCCACTGTCTGGAAGACTTTCAGTTGTTACTGCTTTTCCTAGAAATGCTTGGTGTAAGTCATCTGGAGTTCTCTTTGTGGCAGGATTTTAAAATTACAGATTAAATTTATCTGATAGTTCTAAGACTACTCAAGTTTTTTCTCTCGTCACATTTGGTAACTTGATTTTGTTTTCAGAATTTGTTCCTTTTATCTAAATTTTCCAATGTATTGATCTAAAGTTCTTCATAGTATGCTTTTAGTGAAGTTTAAAATACTTGATAGCCCTATCCCCTTTTATATTCCTAATATTGGCTGCCTTGGTCTTCTTACTTTTTGTCTTGATCAGATTCTCCGCAAGATTGTAAATCTTAATACTTTTCAAAGTACCAACCTTTGGGGTTATTGATTTTCTTAATATATTCATTTGTCTATTTTATTAATTCTTATTTTTATTATGACCTCATTTTAATATATTTTGATTTGTTATACTTTGTTCCTTTTTATATTGATGCTTAATTCATTATCTTTCAGGTTTTCTTCCTTGAATTTTTAAAAATATATGCATTTAAAGCTGTAACATAAACAGTGTAAACATGGCTATAGTTGTATCCTACATGATTTGGTATGTAGTATTTTAATTGTTATTTAGCTCAAAATGTGTTTAAGATTCCATATTAATTTCTTCTTTCACTAATGGGTTATTTAGAAGTGCAGTTTAAAATGTTCAAACATGGGGTTTTCTAGTTATTTATTTTTTATTATTAATATCTAGGTTATTGTATTATGGTCACAGAACATATCCTATAGGCTTCCTCCCTCAAAATTATTATGAAATATTTCAAAAATACATAAAAGTTGAAAGAATTGTGCAGTGAATTCTCATAGACATACTACTTACCTTCTACAATTAATCTTTTGCTTTTTCAATTACCAGTGTATGTATCCATTTCTCTATCCATCTATCTATTTTTTTGGTGCATTTTAAAGACTGTTGCAAACATTAGTACACTTGACTTGTAAACATAATAGCATGCCTGTTGTTAACTAGAGTTCTGTACTCATGTTTTTAATGTAAAAGTTACATACAGTGAAATGCACAAATTTTGTGTACAATTCAATGAGTTTTGACAAAACATACATCTGTAACCCAAATTCATATCAAGATATAGGACACTGACCATTACTTGAGAAAGTTCTCTCCTGATCCTTCTCAGTTGATACCTGCCCTGCTTCCTGATTTTTTTCATCATCAAATAGTTTTGCCTGTTCTGGAATTTCATGCACCCTTTTTAAAATAAGGCTTCTTTCACTCACCATGGTGCTTTTGAAATTTATACATGTTGTGTTTATTATTAGTAATTTGTTCTTTTTTGTTGAGTGCTTTTTCAGTGTATGAATACATTGCAGTTTCTTTGTTCATTTTCTCATTGATGAACACCTGGGCTGTTTCCAATTTTGTACTGTTATGAATAAAATTTCAGTGAACATTCTTGTACAATTCAGCTAGTAGACATGTTTTTATTTCTCTTGTCTAAATACCTAAGGATGTTGGTTGGGTCAAGAGGAAGATATATCTTTAATTTTTTAAGCAAGTGCCAGACCTTTTTTCCAAAATGACCTAATACATTTGTTTATTAAGTTTAGTTAATTACTTGTGTTGTTCAAATCTTTTAGATCTTTACTGATATTTTGACTTCTGTCAATTGCTGGAAAGGGTACATTAAGTTTTCCATGATGATGTTGATTTTGTAAATTTTTCCTTATAATTTTTTCAATTTTTGCTTTATATATTTGGAAGCTTTATTACTTTGTTGGAATATTGATCTTTTAAAATTCATATATAGTGATCTTTACCTTTAGTAATCTTTTTGCTGCTTTTCCCATAAAGTCTATTATTGTATTCTGATATATTGTGGTCATCCCGCAGAAGGGAATCCCCAATATCTGCTTTGGATGTTGAGGCCGATGGTGCCAAGAGAGTATGAAACACGAATACCAAGAGAGTATGAAACACTTATTATTCACAAAATGAGGTTTTCTGACGTGTGCAGGGCAGGCTCCCAAGCAGGTCTGAAAATGGCTTGAGAGAGCAGGGAAAGGAGATTGGTTTGGTTATGTAATTTTACAGTGTGGGTGAAGTAAGGGAAACATTCATGCAAGCTGGGTCTTGCTTGGCTTAAATTTCCCCTTAGCACCATGGCGGGGAGTAATAAAACAGTTGGTGCTTTATTTATAGTGATCCCAAGGTATCCTTGCCAGTCTATTTCACAAATCACTTAACAATTAACTTAATAAAAATCTTTTCTCCTGTATTGCGCACTTCCAGTGATCAGTCATTCACATGAATAATGATATTGTCTTGGAATAATGTGTTAGCAGGGAAGGTGGTGAGGAGTTGTTGGATTCTTGATTTGTTTTGAAAGTGGTGACAAAAGGAATCACTGAGAGATCATGTAAAATGTGAGGAAAAGGAGTCAAGGATAGCTCTAAGATGTTTGGTTGAGCAACTAGAAGAATGGAGATGCCATATACTCAGTGAGGGAGGCTGAGAAAGGCAGATTTACTTGTCACCAGCACATATGTGTGTGTGTATAAAAACATCAGAGTGCAACTTGACAAGCTTTAACAAATCGATATAGTTGTGTAAGTGCTACCTCAGTTAAGATATAGAACATTTCTATCACTCAGGAAAGTTTACTCATGACCCTGTGCAGTCGATCTCTCATGGTCCTCTAGCTCCAGGTAACCAGTGATCCATTTTCTGTCGATATAGTTTTGCCTCATTTCAAATTTCATATAAATGAAATCATGTGGTTTGTGGTCTCATTGTATTAACATAATAATTTTGAGATTCATCTAAATTTTTGCTCGTGTCAGTAGTTTGCTTCTTTTTAATCTTGAATGGTATTTCATTGTATGGATAAGATATAATTTGTTTATGTGTTCACTAGTTAGTGGAAATTTGAGTCCAGTTTTTAGGTCTTTTGAATAAAAGCTGTTATGAATATTTGCATACAAGTCTTTGTTTGGGCATATGTTTTCCGTTCTCTTGTGTATGTAAGTGCTGAAGAATGGGATTGCTGGGTTATTTGCAGTTATGTGTTTAACTTTATAAGAAACTTCCATACTGTTTACCAAAGTGATACTACCATTTACAACCCACCAGCAGTGTATGAGAGTTCCAGTTACTTCACATCCCCACCAACACTTGGTATAGTTTTCTTTTTAATTTTTGCTATTCTGGAATTGTAGTGATATCTTATGGTTTTTATTTGCATTTCCCTGATGACTAATGATACTGAATATCTTTTTATTTCAGTGTTTGCCATTTATTTATCTTCTTTGGTAAAATGTATGTTCATACTTTTTGTCCATTTTGAAAATTGGGTTGTTTGACTTATTATGGAGCTATAAGAATTTTTTATATATTCTGGATATTAGTCCTTTCTCTGATATATGTTTTGCAAATATTTTCCCCCAGTTGTGGCATACCTTTTCATTTTTACAGTGTCTTTCAAAAAGCTGAGATTTTAAATTTTGATGAAATACAATTTATCAACGTGTTCTACCTAAGAGATCTTTGTCAAGCTCAAGATCGTAAAGGTTTTTCTCTAGGTATTTAGTTTGGGCTCTCAATCTCAGATCTATCACCTGTTTGAGTTAAATTTCATATATGGTGTGAAGTAAAGTCTGAGTTTTTTTTTTTTAACGTGTGCAGCTTAATTTATTGGTCACATATACTAAGGTTGGAATCAGGATAAAGAGAGCAGTGCTAAAAATTAGTATAAAGCAGTGTTTCCTCGCCTTTCCTGTGTCATGATAACAATAGCAAATGATAATAAGAAACGTGTAGAAAAAGACATGATTTACAACATAATCAAATTGCTTAACACCAGTGACTTTTTCTCATTTTTCTCATTATCCCTCTTTTTTTTTATTACTCAAGTAATAAATAACAATTACATAAACGTCTGCAAATTCAAATAAGCAAAAAAAAAAAGAAAAGAATTACAGTTTTCAATAGCTATGATAAGTATAGAAGAAAGGCAGTGATTTTGTACATTTTAAAAATTGAGCCCCTGCAGTAAATTCACTCATTAATTATAATTTTTAAAAATAATGAATGATAATATTTATAAGGTGTAGCAGTAAATGGACGGAGCTTCTCACTTGAAAGTGACCAGCCTGGGTGCTTAAGGCCTGAGATTTTTTTAAGAAATAAATATACAGTTGTTCTTTGGTTGAAAGAGTTTCCTTTCCCCATTGAATTACCTTGGTACATGTGTTGAAGAGTCAACTGATCATTTATGTATGAGTCGACCTTTGGTCCATTGATGTATATTATGTTTAATACTACACTCTATTGATTACTGTAGTTTTGTAAATCAGGCAGAGTCAGTCCTCCATCATTTGTTTTTGTTTTTTTTGTTTTCAAAAGTTTTGGACTCTTCTAGGTCCTTCACATTGCCATGTAAAATTTAGAATCAGCTTGTCAGTTTATTAAGAAAAAGCATGTAGGGATTTTAATTGGGGTTGCATTACATCTATAAAGGGGAAAATTGAGCCTTTAACAATATTGAGTCTTCTAACTCATGGACATGGTATATTTCAGCGTTTGGAACCCTACGACTTTGCTGAACACACTATTCCTTGTAGCTTTTTGGTAGATTCTTTCTTATTTTCTATATAGATGATCATGTGTTACGCTCATGCTAATAAACATTCTTCTTCCTTTTCAATCTATATACATTTTATTATTATACTGCTAGGATCTCTGGTACAATATTGAGTAGAGGTAGTGAGAGGAGACATTCCTGTCTTTTTTTCATATTTTAGGAGGGAAAGCTCCAGTCTTTTAATTACTGTAGTATTACATTAGCGGTATGTTTTTTTAATGCCTTTTATCAGGTGGAGGAAATTCGCTTTTATTCCTAGTTTGCTGAGTATTTTTCATGAATAATTAAATTTTGTCAAATAATTTTCTGCATCTAATTTTTTTTAACATCTTTATTGGAGTATAATTGCTTTACAATGGTGTGTTAGTTTCTGCTTTACAACATCTGCATCGATTGAGAAGATCATTTGTTCTTTTATCTTCTTTGATTTCTTAATATGGTGAATGACATTGACTTTCAGATGTTAAGCCACTATTGCATTCTTGGATAAATCCCACTTGGCCATAATGTACTACCCTTTTCATATACTGCTAGAATTGATTTGCAAAAATTTTGTTAAGGATTTTAATGTTTATGCTCATAAGAGATATTGGACTATAGTTTACTTTTCTTGTAATGTCTTTTTCTGCTTTTCCAGGCTGTAATGGTAAAATGATTTGGGGAGTGGTAAAATGGGGAGTGGTAAAATTTGGAGAGTGTTTCTATTCTATTTTCTGTAAGAGTTTGTGTAGAATTGGTATTATTTCTTTCTTAAATGTTTGGTAGAGTTCACCCGAGAAACTATCTGGCCCAGAAACTTTCTTTGTAGGAAAGATTTTTACTGTGGCATTTATTTTCTTTAATAAATGTTAGCAATATTCAAATGATCAATTTCTTTTTGAATGAGATTTGGTAGTTTGTGTTTTTAAGTAATATGTCCATATCATTTAAGATGTTAAACTTATTGGCATAAAGCTGTTCATTATATTCCCTTATACTTAATATTTGTGAAATCTGTGGTGATATCTCCTCTTATATCTGATATGAGTTATGTGTGTCCTATTTTTCTTGTCTGACTAGAGATTAATAGGTTAATCAATTTTATTGACCTTTTCAAATAACCAGCTTTTGTTTCCTGTTTTCTATCTTATTGATTAATGCTTTGTTACATTTCTTTTCTTCTTTGAGTTTTATTTGCTCTTGTTTTACTGATTTCTTAAGATGGAAGAATAGATCATTGAATTGAGATTGAGACCTTTTTCTTCTTTTTAAAAATATAAGTATCGTTATAAATTTCCTTCTAAGCCAGTAGTTCTCACACTTGATGCATAGGAATCACCTAGAAGGTTGTTAAAATAGATTGCTGTGCCCTAATCCCTGATTTTCTTATTGATTATGTCAGCATTGGTGCCAGGGAATTTGCATTTTAAAAAAGTTTCCAGGTAATGCCAATTGGTGCTTCAGGGAACCACTGTTGAGAATGACTGTTTTAAGTACTGCTTTAGCTGTATCCCATACATTTTGAAATGTTGCATTTTTTGTTTCCATTTAGTTCAAAATGTTTTCTATTTTTTTGTGTGTTTTTTTCCTTTGGCTCCTGGGTTGTTTAGTAGTATTTTGTTTGATTCAAATATATGAAGATTTTTCCGATATCTTTCTTGCCATTATTTCTTGTTTAATTCTATTATTGTCAAAGACTACGTTTTTTACAGTTAAAATTTTTCTTGAGTCTTATTTTCTGACCCAGAATACGGTCTACCTTGGTGAATGTTACATTTGAATTTGAAAAGATCTGCATTCTGCTCTAGTTTGTTGGGGTGTTCTGTAAGTGCCAATTATATTATGGTTGATGGAGTTATTCACGTCTTCTATATCTTTACTGATATTTTGTTCGGTATTTTTCTTAGTTCTTGAAAAACCAGTGTAGAAACCTCCAGTTATGATTGTGGATATATCTGTTTCATTTTTAAGTTCTATTAGTTTTTGCTTCACTCATTTACTTATTTTTAACTTTTTAATATATAATTAAAATTAATTATTTTTAATTGAAGTATAGTTGATTTACAGTGTTGTGTTAGTTTCAGGGGTAGAGCAAAGAGATTCATTTATGTATACATATATATCTATTTATTTCAGATTCTTTTCCCTCATAGGTTCTTACAAAATATTGAGTATAGTTCCCTGTGCTATACAGTAGGTCCTTGTTGGTTATCTATTTTACATGTATGTTTCACTCATTTAGATGTTCTGTTATTGGGTGTTTACACAATTAGAATTGTTGGTTCTAATGATATATTGTCCTCTTTCCATCCCAGTTTCCTTCTGTTGTCTTTTCTGCCTGAAGAACTTATTTTAGTATTTCCTTTAGAGTAGGTCTGCTGGCCGTGGATCAGCTTAATTTTTTTTACATCTGAGAATCTATTCATTTTACGTTCATCACTAAAGGATATTTTTGCTAGATATAGAATCCTGAGTTATAGTTATTTTTATAGTTATGGTTATTTTTCAGCACTTCCTTCGTCCTGCATGGTTTCTTAGGATAAAATCATAGTCATTAACTGTTGTGCCCTTATAGGTAATTTGTTATTTTTCTGTAGCTGCTTCTGAGATGTTTTCTGCACTTTTAGTTTTCAGCGATTTCATTGTGGTGTGAATTTCTTTGAATTTATCCTATTTGTGGTTTGCTCAGCTTCTTGAATCTGTAGGACTATTAATTTATTAAGTACTTCTAAATTTTATTTTTGTAGAGGTTACTCTAGAGTTTACAATATGCTTATTTATCTTTTCAGATTCTATCTTTAATTAATGTTCTACCACTTCACATATAGTGTCAGAAACTCAGACTAGTATCCCTGCATTTCCCTCTTTTAATATCATATCTCATATGTTATGAAGACCATAACAAATTGTTATAATTTTTTTTGGACACTTAATTATCATTTACTGGGAGGGAAGATGAGAAATGACACCTTTAATATTTACCCACATATCAGATATTTCCTATACTCCTCATTCATCTATATAAATCCAGATTCTGTCTGGTTTCAAGTATCATTTTCATTCAGCTTGAACTTATTTTGGTCACTTTTTTATAGGGCAAGTCTGCAATAATATATTCTCTCTGGTTTTTTTTTATTTCCTTTAACTGAAAAAGGTTTTGTTTTACTTTCACTTTTGGAAAATATTTTGTGGGATATAGAATTCTACTTTGATAGTTATTTTTTGGTATAGAATTCTGGGTTAATGGGTTTTTTCCCCCTTCTCAGTAGTTTAAAAGTGTAACTTTACTGTCTTCTGACTTGGATGCTTTCTGTTGAGAAGTCAAGTGGCATTCTTATTTTTGTTCTGCTTGTTCATCTTAATCACTTCATGCTATTCCTTGGTGTGGGTTTCTTTATTTCTTTTTTTTTCTCCTGCTTGTATATCACTGACCTTCTTGTTTTTGTGGATTTATAGATTTCATTAAATTTGAGAAACTATTTTTTCAAACATCATTTCTGTCTACCTTACCGCCACACTTCTTGGACTTCTATCGTAGTAGGTTAGACTACTTGATATTGTCATACAGGTCCCTGATAGTCTGTTCATTTTTTTTCAGGGTTTTTGTTTGTTTTTTTCTATGCTTCATTTTGGATAGTTTCTATTTCCATATTTTAAATTCATTGTTCTTTTCTCCCAGAGTATCTAATCTTGTGTTAATTCTATACAATGTATTTTTCATTTCTAGGAGTTCTGTTTGAGTCTTTTTTATCTTCCATTTTTCCCTTATCATGTTCATGTTTTCTGTAACATTATTGAACATAGTTGAGTATATTTACAATAGCTTTTTAAACATTCTCTTCTTTTAATTCTGTCGTCTTTGTTATTTCTGTCTCTATTGATTGATTTTTCTTCTTGTTATGGGTCATATTTTCTTTGCCCTCTGTGCCTGTTAATTTTTTAATGCATTTTGAGCATTGTATGTTTTTACCCTGTTGGCTGCTGGACTTTGCTGTATTGCTTTAAAGAGTGTTGGACTTTGTATTAACATGGGGTTAAGCTTCCAGTGTAAGCATTTTGGGGGATTGCTTCTGAGGTCTGTTAGAGTGGATCCAGAGCAACTTTTAGTTTATGGCTTCATTGTTTTTAAGAACAAATTGAAACCTAAATGAGTCACAATGTAGAGTTACTTAAATAAGTTATGTATCATCAATACAATGGAATTTAGCTGATAAAAAATGAAAAATGGGGCCTGAAAAGATGTCCCAGATGTTAAGTGAAAAAATAGTTGTAAAATAGCATGATTTTTTGGTACAAATATTTACAGGTATGTATGTACATGCAAGTCATATACATTTGTTTTGTATATTGTAATATTCAGAATTATAGTTTGAAAATATTCTGAACATAACAATTTTTGAAAAATACCGCTAGATAGATAGTGGGCTAGAGCAGAAGGTAACATTCACTTTTGCATTATACACCTCTTTATTGCTACAATATTTTTTGGTAAGAAGTATGTTTATCTTTTTTTGTTAAAAAGAGAATGAATAAAAACATGAAAACCTTCAGTTTGGCTATATATATGTAGCTTTATATATATATATGGCTTTAATAAGTGTTTGAAGTATATTAAAGAAATTGTTCCTAAGTTATTATTAACTTCATTCTTTGGAAATTACCTCCAAAATGTAATGCCCATTAGTTACAAGAGTACTCTGAAATTTCTTCAAATATGTGTAGTTTTCTCTAAGTAAAATTGGCTTTAACAACCCTTTTTGATACTTCTTTTATGACTACTTTTATTACTGTTGAAGTATCACATTCTACACTACCTTAAAATTGTGTAAGTGTGAAGAATTTTTAAGTATCATCTTTATTTTCTGTTATTTGAGTATTTTCAGTGAGTTGTCTAGTATGCCAAAGTTGAGGTGAAAAGTTAGGGGGAAGATGGAAGTGTGGTCTGGGTGGATATTTAAAGACTAATAATAGATTTCTGTATAGTTGCTCTTTATAATCTAAATTTTTTTAAGGCCAAGGAGATGTGTATTTTCATCTTCATATTTTTAAAAACATGTGTTTCACATGATTGGGGATTGTTTTAGTGAATTTGCCATAGAAATAAGAGTCCCTTCTAGATATATCAAGCAGAATGGGAACTTAATATAGGGAGCCAATTACAAAAATACTAGAGACACCAAAATGAGGGGATCACCCAGAAATCTGGAGCTGCTACCTACCCAGGCTGGAGCTTAGGACCACATTTGTAATTGAGCTACTTACTGTAGGTGCTACTGCTGCCACTGCGCAGGTGGTACCCCTGCTGCTGTTGCTATAAAACCACCACTGCCATTACCTACTATAGTCACCTGCCTGTTCCTTCTGTTAGAGAAGAAAGCAGAATCTTTCTTCCTTTTGCCTTCTAAGCTCTCCCCAGTACTTTCATTGGTGGAACCTGACAGTAACACATCTGTCAGTGAGTCTTGGAAATTTAATTTTTAGGTTTTTATCAGTAATACAAAGGACTCTTAGAAGGGACAGTGGGACTCATAACCAAGAGATAAAAGACCAGCAGAGTGCTAAAAATTGTTAAGGGCAAGAGTCATATCTTAATTTTAGTCTTTGTAATATCAGCGACTAAACTCAGAGCCTGTGACATAATAGGCTCTCATAAACTATTTGTTAAGTCTTTTTTTTTTCAGGTTTGTTTACAAATACAGAAACGTATGTGAGAATAAAGTTTTCATTTTCTCTCTCACATACAAAAATTAGGTATTTTCAATATTTCAGAGTTTAATTAAAATTTGCAAAAAAACCAGTCTTAACTTACCTTCAATCCCTAGCATCCAATGTAATAACTAGCACATATTTATTTATTTATTTATAAAATAAATTTATTTATTTATTTGTTTATTTTGGCTGCGTTGGGTCTTTGTTGTGGTGCGTGGGCTTCTCATTGCGGTGGCTTCTCGTTGCAGAGCATGGGCTCTAGGCACGCAGGCTTCAGTAGTTGTGGCACGTGGGCTCAATAGTTGTGTCTCGCAGGCTCTAGAGTGCAGGCTCAGAAGTTGTGGCACATGGGCTTAGTTTTTCCATGGCATGTGGGATCTTCCCAGACCAGGGATTGAACCCGTGTCCCCTGCATTGGCAGGAGGATTCTTAACCACCTAGCACATATTTAATAATTTTTTTAATTAAATGATTATTAGGTATACTTTACTCATAAAATGTGGTATTAGAATGAACTTGTTGGTAGTTTGGTGTTATATTAGTTTTATTTCTAAATACTATTTGAGTTCATGATTTATCTTCTTTCTCTTACAGCATCAAACACTTGGCTTGTTCCGGAAACTAAAGGAGCTATTGTTCAAGGTGGATATGGCCATACCAGTGTGTATGATGAAATAACAAAGTCCATTTATGTTCATGGAGGCTATAAAGCATTACCAGGCAACAAATATGGATTGGTAGATGACCTTTATAAGTATGAAGTTAACACTAAGACTTGGTGAGTAGATTGGGCAGAAGTACATTGTGCATCTTGCACTGGTCATTTCACATATGCCAGAGTTTCTCTGGGGTACATACCTAAAAGTGAAATTGCTGTGTGTGAGGATATTCACATCCTTAACTTTACTACCCGTTGCCTAATTGCTTCTCAAGTCACTGTGATAATGTACACTTCCACCAGCAGGGTATAAGTGTCCTTGTTTCTTTGTAGTCTCACCAACACTTGGTAATTATGAGATATTTTCCTTTTGTCAGTGCAGTGGATGTGAATGGTATCATACTGATATTTTAATGTGAATACCCTGATTGCTATAGTGAATAAGCATATTTTTATGTGTTCATTTGCACTCGTGTTTTCTATTTGAATTGCTTATTGATTTTTCTAGGTATACAAATTTTAAAATAGAATTTTTGTTGTACTCATTTTCTTTTGTAGGGCCTGGGAAGTGACCCCCTTTCTGTTTTTAAACACTAAACGTTCTTGTAAACTTATATGAAATTACTTTATGTGTTTAAGTGAAATACAGTTTTCCACCAAATTGTGATTTGTTCTATCCTCTTCACTGTCACTTTCAAACATATATTCTAATTTACACTTTATTTGAAAAAAGGAAGATGAAATTAAAACACTGAAGACTTTTCCTTTGGATAATTTTCCTAATTTTCATTTTTTTAGTTTAATAAAATGCAGTATTATATTTTAGTAGATAGGCTACCTTGTTGAGCTATTAGTAAATGTGTGTTTAGAGAAATTCTTTTTCAATGGGGAAATGGATTATTCTGGACTACTGTTTCCACTGAGAAAAATTAGAAATTACATCTTTTTAAGGCATCATAGGACTATAAAGACAGTCCTAGTTGTTGGTCAAGATTAAGGAGAGATAGAATGAAAAGGGAGGTATTATTGGCATTTTGCACAGCTTTTGTCCTTGAGACAATTATAAATCCTGAAAACTGCCTGAGAAACTGAGCAGAGCTTTCGTCAATCAATATGGAGGACCAAAATGGATTTCTAGGTGTGCCAAGGAATAGGGGTCTTGTTACACACTTCACAATGTAGTCTGGTTCCTGAAGTTCTAAACCTATGAGTGAGTATAAACTTATATTTGAATCATCATGGTCTTTCATTGGTTTTGGTGCTCTACCCATAGTCTAACTCGTGGCAGAGCAAAAGCAAAAGTAAATCCTCTCTTGAGGAAGACAATAGCATACAGAGCCTCAAATTATTTCACATACAATATCTGTTACAAAACAAAAAATAATAAAGCTTAGGAAAAGAAAAGCCATGAAAAAAACCCAGCCATTTGAAATATACCTATAGGATAATGGCATTTTCAGACAGAAATTTTAAAATAATTAGGACTTTATGATCAAGGAATTAAAATATAAGGTAGGATATTAACAGACAACTGGAAACTTTTACTAAAGAATCAAATGGAAATTATAGAAATGGAAAGTAGATTAAATGAATTAAGAATTCTTTGGATATGTTTACAGCAGGTTAGACACAGCTGAGGGGGGATTAACGAAATGGAAGATGGGTCAGAAGGAAATATCCATGTTGAAATAAAGAAAGACAAAGAATGAAAATCAAAACAGGGAAAGAAATATAAGGGACTTGTGGAAATGTTCTACCATGCATGTAATTGAGGTCCAGAAGAAGAAGATTGAGAAGATAATGTGGAGCACTGTTTGAAGTCTTAAATGACTGAGAATTTTCAAAAGTGACAAAGGATAGCTAGCTACAAATTGAAGAAATTCCTTGAGTACCAAGGGGGTGAGTACAAAGAAACTTACACTTAGAAATATCACTGTAAAACTGATGAAAACCCAAATAGAATGAGAAAAGCAGCCAGAGGGGAAAAAGGCATATTCTCTTTAAAGAAGCAACACTAAGACTGACAACTAGTTTTTTAACTGAAAAAATGGAATCTAGAAGACATGGTGTCTTCAAATGGCTGAAGGAAAATATCATCAGTCCAAAGTTCTTCACCCAGTGAAAAATCCTTAAAAAATGAAAGGAAAACATGGACTTTTCAGAAAAACAAGATGAATTTGACAGCAGCAGACCTGCAATACAGAAAACACTAAATAAATAAAGAAAATGCTAAATAGATCTTCAAAATATTGAAGTAGAAGAAAAATGATCCTAGATACTAGAAGGAATAGAGAAATGGAAAGGGTATATCTAAGTGATTATTTATTATATAATACTATAATAGTAATAGAGGCTTAAATATATACAAAATTTAAATGGATGATAATAGCAGCACATAAATCAGGAAGAAGGGTAAATGGTGTTCAGCATTACTAAGGTCCTTGTATCATATGGCAATTGATAAAAAACTAATTTATAGTAGACATTAATAGTTAAGGATTTATATTGTAATCATTAGGTAACAACAAAAAATAAAAGTAAAACACTGTATATCCAACAGGTGAATAGAGGGAAAAATGAGAATAGTACTTAATATATTTGGAAGAAAACAAGAAAGGAATAGAAAGGGAACAAAGTAAAGTTGGGACAAATATAAAGGAAGATGGTCTATTTAACTCCAAATATGTCATAATTACACTAAATGTGAGGAAGTAAATATTCCAGTTACACTGAATGTAGGAAACAAATATTCCAGTCAAAAGCTAAAGATTTTTGGACTGGGTATAAAAATAAAACCTAGCCCTATGCTGCTTAGAAAATATACAAAAAGTATAAAAGTATTTAAAACTTTTGAATCAAAATGAAGATGATGATGATGCTACCAAGAGGGACATTTATAACTTTAAATGCATTTATTAGGAAAGATTTTAAAAAGCTTGAAAATCTGTCTAAGAAGTTAAAAAAGTTAAAAGAAAAGAACAGCAGATTAATCCCAAAGAAGGGATAAAGTAAATAAAGATAGGGAAAAGAAAGAGAATAGGAGATAGAGTACAAATTAGTGAAATAGAAAACAAACATATGATAGAGTTGATCATATAGCCACCAAAAATCAACAAAGTTGGTTGTTTGTGAAGAGTAATAGATAAATCCCCACCCAGATTTAGAAACAAAGATTACAGTTGGCCCTCTGCATCTGTGGATTCAACTAACCATGGATTGAAAATATTAAAAAATATTCCAGAAAATTTCAAAAAGCAAAGAAAACTTGAATTTGTCATGTGCCAGCAACTGTTTACATAGCATTTACATTGTATTTACAACTGTTTACATAGCATTTACATTGTATTGGGTATTATAAGTAACCTAGAAATGACTTAAAGTATACAGGAGGATGTATGTAGGTTATATGGAAATACTATGCCATTTTATATAAGGGACTTGAACATCTGCGGATTTTGGTATCCGTGAGGCGCCTGGAACCAATCTCTCACAGATACTGAGGGATGGAACCAATCTCTCTCAAATAACCCAAATCCAGAATGAAAAAGGACATTACAGACATTAAATTCTACAGACATTAAAAGATAATAAAAGCATATGATAAGCAACTGTATGACAATGAATTTAAAAAAAATCAAATGAACCATGTCAAATGTCTAGAAAAATGAAACCAGAATTGGCACATGGAAAGATAGAAAATTGGAATAACATTATAGCAAAGAAATAGTATCTATACTTGAAACGCTCTTCCCTTAAAAAACAAACACAAACAAAACAAGACAAAATAAAACCAAAAACTCTCCAGGCCCAGGTCACTTTACTGGTGAATTTGCCCAAACATTTAAGAAGTACATATTTAAGAAATAATACCAGTCCTTCACAAAATTTCAGAGAACAGAAATAATTATTTTGCAATTTATGGGGCTAGCAAAACTTTCATACAAAACTATGAAAAAGATATTACAGGTAAGAAATTATAGTGTTATATTTTTCATGAAAATAGATACAAAATATCAGGTGAATCCAGCAATTTATGAAAAGTATAATACATCATTTGGGTTCACTCTAAGAATATAAGGTTAATTAAAAATTCATAAAATCAGAGTAATTAACACATTAAAAGAATAAAGAAGTGAAGGCATATAATCTCAAATGTTGCAAAGGAAAGTTTAGATAAAATTTAACAAGTATTCATGATAAAAACTCAAATACAATAGGAATAGAAGCAAACTATTTGTGTGGTAAAAGGTACAAACCAATAGGAAAACTTTATTGCAAACATTATAGTGTAATGTTGAAAAATTTTCCTTTAAGTTTAGGAATGAAAAAGAGTGACTACTATCAGTGTTTCTATTCAACATTGTATTGGCATTTCCAGCCAGTTCAATAATGCAATTAAAGTTAAAGGGAATAACAAAATATAAAAGATATATGGGTAATAGGTTGCTAGATATAAGGTCAATATAAAGAAAACCAATCCAATATAATTCTGTATACCAGGAACAATTAGAAAATGATGATTTAAAAACACTACAATTTTAAATACAATTTAAAAGCAATACAATAAAAGCAATACAATTTATCATCAGAACATCAACAACCTGAGATGTAAATGTAATGACATGTACACAGGATCTTTCCATAGAAAACTCAAAAACCGTGTGAGAAATTGAAGACCTAAATAAATGGAAGATACATAATGATAATTAATTGAAACAATATTGTAGAGATATCTATTCTGCCCAAATTGATCTTTAGATTTAATGTAATCCCAAAACAATTGCAGAAAGTATTTTTCTTTTAGAAATTGACATGCTTATTTAAAAATTTATATGAAAATGCAAAAGGCCAATCATAGCTAAACCAAAACTTTTAGAATAACAAAGCTGGAAGACTTCTCTACTAGATTTCATGAATTCAAAGCTACAGTAATTAAGTGTTGCTGTAAAGATAGGGACATAGACCATTGTGGCAAATAGGAATTCCCCAGACAGACCTACACATTTATTGGCTCTTAGTGTAACAAAGTTGGCACTACAGAGTCGTTTTTTCTTTTTTTTTTTAAACCCCACATTTGTTTATTTATTTATTTATTTTTGGCTGTGTTGGGTCTTCGTTTCTGTGTGAGGGCTTTCTCTAGTTGTGGCAAGTGGGGGCCACTCTTCATCGCGGTGCGTGGGCCTCTCACTATCGCGGCCTCTCTTGTTGCGGAGCACAGGCTCCAGACGTGCAGGCTCAGTAGTTGTGGCTCACGGGCCTAGTTGCTCTGCGGTATGTGGGATCTTCCCAGACCAGGGCTTGAACCCATGTCCCCTGCATTAGCAGGCAGATTCTCAACCACTGTGCCACCAGGGAAGCCCGAGTCGTTTTTTCAATAAATTATTCTGGGCCAATTGGTATACAATTGAAAGAAGTGAATTTGGGGCCCTGCTTCAAATCATACACAAAAATTGGTTTCAGATCAATTGTAAATCTAAGTATGGAATGTAAAATAATAAATATTGTAGAAGATAACGGGTAAATATCTTTGCTTTTGTTGGCAAAGAAAGACTTTAAAAATAGTATTTAAATAGTACTCTTAATAAAGGAAAAATGATAGACTGAACTATGTATGTCTAAAAAATATCACTAAGAAGGTGAAAAGGCAAGCTGCAGTGTAGGAGATATCTGCAACACATAAAGTCAACAAAGGTCTCTATTCCTGAATATGTAGAGAAGTACTACAGATCAACAAGAAAATGTCAGATGACTCAAGAGAAAATGGGCAAGCGACTTGAACAAAAGGATATCCAAATGACCAAAACGCATTTTAAAAGTTGCTCAACCTTCCTAGCCACAGGGTAATTTAAATTAAGATAACATTCAGGTACCACTACACATCCACTTAAGTGGTTAAAATTTACAAGATTGATAATCCAAGTGTGTATAAGCCAGTAGAAGCATTTGAAAAACCTTTTGACAGTTTCTCCTAAATTTGAATACATTCCCACACCCACATGTAATGTATGTGTCCTATGAAATAGTTATTTTAGTTATATATTCAACAAATGCATATATGTATGCAGTACAAATAAGTATGCATATATACTATATTTCAGACACTCATTATGCAGAGAAATTGTCAAGGATAAACATCATGAATAGCATGTTCATCAGTATTTAGTAGAATATAAGTAACTAACAACATATTTATAAAATTGTCTTATATCATTTTCCAAAACCTCTGACAGCTACATTTTTAGGAAATCACAAAAACTTGATAGTTTAATAAACTAGCTTTGAATACTTTAATGTAAAACAAATTCTCATTATACCAAATTTAAGAAGCTAGAAGAAATCATTTCATGTAACCAGATTAGCATTAATATGAAAACATATTTCAAGTATATGTGATTTCAAAGATTTTTTTAAAGTACAGAATTAATATAGTACCACAGAAGCACTATCTAAAACATCCTATATTTATAGGAATTCCCATTTCTCAAAAATGATTCCTTTTGTATTGTTAGGATGTTTTATTAATTAGTACTGTATTATCCTTTGCTAAGAGACTTTTAATTTGCTGCAATGATTTTGAGTACCAGGGCCATTATGGTCTTGATTTGTTAGCCTTGTTAGATGAGGTGTCTCATAATGTTTTTTGCGCATATATGTTTGTAGAGCTTGTAGTCGGAGCCCACATCTTCATTTTTCTTCTATGTCAAGGCTTTTCTGTGATAGTAGAGACCTCAAATTTTCTTGTCCTATTGTTGAAGTCATTTTCTCTATTATTGTGTTCCTTTAAAACACAATAATAAAAGCACAATATGTTTTAACACATACGGAACATATTAAACATTATCATTTACAACTTGCAACTGTAATTATAAATTTGGTATTTTTTCCAGTTTTTTCAAGTTAAAAAAAGATTTCAACTATACTTCTAGAAATACTAAAAAAGAAAAGTGGTGAGTCTAATATTTCCTCATGATTAGATTCAGGGTTTGCATTTTGGTAGATCACTAAAATGTGTTCTTTGAATTTTTTTTTTTGGGGAAAAAAACTTTTACTGAAATAAAATTCATATAACATAAAATTCTCCATTGTAACCATTTAAAGTGTACAATTCAGTGGTTTTTAGTATATTCATAGTGTTATGAAACCATCACTAATTCCAGAATATTTCCATCACCGCAAAAAGAAATCCTATAATTTCCTATACCCTTTCCCTCCATTTCTTGGAAACCACTAACCTACTTTCTGTTTCTATAGATTTGCCTATTCTCAATATTTCATATAAATGGAATGTACAGTATTGACATTTTGCATCTGGCTTCTTTCACTTAGCATAATTTTTTAGGGTTCATCCACGCTGTAGTATATTTCTGTACTTAATTTTTTTTATGGCTGAATAATATTCCACTGTATGAATATATCTCATATTGTTAATCCATTCATCAGTTGATGGACATTTGGGTTGTTTTCACTTTGGGCTATTTTGAATGAGGCTGCTATGAACTTTCGTGCAGAGGTTAACTTTCATATCTTGGTTAAAGTAATGGTTAAAGTGTTTTCAGTTTTCTCCACTGTAAAGATACAATTTTTCCTTTTTAAATTAGTAAACACCGTGTGGAGATACTTTGAGACTATGTAAATATTTTGTTTCTCATTAAACTTTTACACACTAGTTTTAGCATCCATTGATCATTCTTGTTATTACTGTGATGGTTACCAAATGGTGATATTGTAATATTATTCCTTGTAAATATCCCAAGTTGTGTGTTCACTTATATTAGTATCAATTGATGGATTTTTATTTTAATCAATGTTCTATAATCAATTACTATTCTTTATTTTGGTGTTCAAAGTGTCCCAGATTTGGCCATCGTGAGCTTCTTTCAGTAAGGCTCCTCTATTCTTTAGACATGTCCCCAGTCACTCTAGTGCATTTCTACACTTTCTGGCACAGATGCAAAAAAAAAAAAAAAAAAAAAAATTCTGTTTACATCTTGTAGTTTCCCTGCTGGAGTAAGTCATTTCCCCCAAGGAACCTAGATTACTTTTAGTAGAGAATGGTATTTAAAAACCAAGATTAGGGGACTAGGTATGTTTATTACTTTTTTGATGTGTTTATAGACCCTATCAGAAGATGGAGCCAGAAAATTTACAAAGACACACATGTTTATACTTATTTATAGAAGTGGGTATATAGTTCTGTCTCTGTATATATGTCTGTCTGTCTAAACCCCGTCTGTCTAAATTGCATAATGATGTAATACAACATTACAGGATTTATTTTAGACCTGTCTTCCATATTTGTAAATTCCTTTTGAAAGTGAGAAACCCGGATCCCACTTTACAATTCATATATTTAAAAAATATCTGCTTACCAGGTACTAAGGGTAGGGTTTATTTATTGCAGTAAAGATATCATATCTGGAAAAACAACTGCAGTTTTTATCACCACCATTTTATTTTGTTGTCCTTTAGTTAATAGACTTTAGTTTTTAGAACAGTTTTAGGTTTAAAGAAAAGTGAGCAAAAGTTATGGAGATTTCCCCAATACTCCCACATCTTCCCCACCCCAAGTCCCTCTATTATTAACATCTTGTATTAGTGTGGTACGTTTGTTACAATTGATGAGTCAATATTGATACATTATTATTAACTAAAGTCCATAGATTACATTAGCATTTACTTTTGTGTTGTTGGTCCAATGGGTTTACACCATGTATAATGACATATTCCACTGCTACTGTATCATATAGAATAGTTTCAATTGCCCTAGAAATCATGTGTGCTCATCTCCCTCTCTCTCCCTGCCCAGCCTCTGGCAACCACTGATATTTTTACTGTCTTCATTGTTTTTGCCTTTACCAGAATGTTATATAGTTGGAATCATACAGTATATATCCTTTTTTAGATTGGCTTCTTTCACTTAGCAATTTGCATTTAAGGTTCCTCCAAGTCTTTTCATGGCTTAATAGGCCATTTCTTTTATCACTGAATAATATTCTATTGTATGGACGTGGTACAGTTGTTTATCTATTCACCTGTTGAAGAACATCTTGGTTGTTTCCAAGTTTTGACAGTTATGAATAAAGTTGCTATAAACATCCACTTGCAGTTTTTTGCATGGACATAAAATTTCAACCAATGAGTGCAATTGTTGGATTGTGTGGTAAGAGTGTTTATTTTTATGAGTATGTTTAGTTCTGTAAGAGTGGTTGTACTATTTTTCATTCCCACCAGCAATGAATGTTGCTCTACATCCTTGCTAGCATTTAGTGTCAGTGTTTTGAATTTTATCCATTCTAATAGGTAGTGGTATTTCATTGTTTTAATTTGTAATTCCCTAATGACCTATAATGAGCATTTTTCCATATGCTTATTTTGCCATCTGTGTGTCTTCTTTGGTATCTGTTCAGACCTTTTGCCAATTTTTAATTGGGTTGTTTGTTTTCTAATCGTTGAGTTTTAAGAGTTCTTTTTATATTTTGGATTCAGGTCCTTTATCAGGTATTTGCTACAAATATTTTCTCCGAGTCTGTGGCTTACTGTTTCATTCTCCGAATGGTGTCTTTCACAGAGTCAAGGTTTTTAATTTTAATGAAACCCAACTTATCATTTTTTTCTTTCATGATTTGTGCTTTTGGTGCTGTATCTAAAAAGTCATCAGTAAACTCACGGTCACCCAGATTTTCTTCTATATTATCTTCTAGGAGTTTTATAGTTTTGCATTTTACATTTAGGCCTGTGATTCATTTTGTGTTAATTTTTGTAGAAGGTGTAAGATCTGTCAAACTTCTTCTTTTTTTTTTGCATGTGGATGTCCAGTTGTTTCAGCACCATTTATTGAAATGACAGTTTTATTTATTCCTTACCATTTTGTATATCTTTTATTCCCTTTTCTTGTCTTATTGCACTAACTAGAACTTCCAGTAAAATGTTGAATAGGAAGGGTGAGAGAGTATATCTTGCCTTGCTCTTTCTTAGAAAGAAAACATCTTTCCATTTTCTTGCCATTAGTATAATTGTTTTTTAAAATAGATCTTTATTGGAGTATAATTGCTTCACAATACCGTGTTAGTTTCTGTTGCACAACAGAACGAATCAGCCATATGCATACACATGTCCCCATATCCCCTCACCGTTGAGCCTCCCTCCCATCCACCCTATCCTACCCTTCTAGGTCATCACAAAGCACTGAGCCGATCTCCCTGTGCTATGCTGCTGCTTCCACCAACCAACTATTTTACATTTGGTAGTGTATGTATGTCAATGCTACTCTCCCTTTGCCTCAGCTTTGCCCTCCCACCCCATGTCCTCAAGTCCAATTTCTATGTCTATCTCTTTTCCTGCCCTGAAACTAGGTTCAGCAGTACCAATTTTTTTCTTTTTACATTCCACATATATGTGTTAGCATATGGTATTTGTTTTTCTCTTTCTGACTTACTTCACTCTGTATGACAGACTCTAGGTCCATCCACCTCACTACAAATAACTCAATTTCGTTTCTTTGTATGCCTGAGTAATATTCCATTGTATGTATGTTCTACATCTTCTTTATCCATTCATCTGTCGATGGACATTTAGGTTGGTTCCATGTCCTGGCTATTGTAAATAGTGCTGCAGTGAACATTGTAGTACATGTCTCTTTTTTTATTATGGTTTTCTCAGGGTATATGCCCAGTAGTGGGATTGCTGGGTCATATGGTAGTTCTATTTTTAGTTTTTTAAGGAATGTTCATACTGTTCTCCATAATGGCTGTATCAATTTACATTCCCACCAACAGTGCAAGAGGGTTCCCTTTTCTCCACACCCTCTCCAGCATTTGTTGTTTGTAGATTTTTTTCATTATGGCCATTCTGACTGGTGTGAGGTGATGCCTCGTTCTAGTTTTGATTTGCATTTATCTAATAATTAGTGTTGTTGAGCATCTTTTCATGTGCCTCTTGGCCATCTGTATGTTTTCCTTGGTGAAATGTCTATTTAGGTCTTCTGCCCATTTTTTAACTGGATTGTTTTTTTTTTTTGATATTGAGCTTCATGAGCTGTTTGTATATTTTGGAGATTAATCCTTTGTCTGTTGTTTCATTTGCAAATATTTTCTCCCATTCTGAGGGTTATCTTTTTGTCTTGTTTATTGTTTCCTTTGCTGTGCAAAGGCTTTTAAGTTTAGTAGTGTTCTAGTTTCATTCTTTTACTTGTAGCTGTCCAGTTTTCCCAGCACCACTTATTGAAGAGGCTGTCTTTTCTCCATTGTATGTTCTTGCCTCCTTTGTTGTAAATTAGGTGCCCATATTTGTGTGGGTTTATCTCTGGGCATTCTATCTTGTACCCTTGATCTATATTTCTGTTTGTGTGCCAGTACCATACTGTCTTGATTATTGTAGCTTTGTGGTATAGTTTGAAGTCGGGGAGACTGATTCCTCCAAGTCCGTTTTTCTTTCTCAAGATTGCTTTGGCTATTCAGGGTCTTTTGTGTTTCCATACGAATTGTAAAATTTTTTGTTCTAATTCTGTGAAGAATGCCATTGGTAGTTTGATAGGGATTGCATTGAATCTAGATTGCTTTGGGTAGTATAGTCATTTTCACAATATTGATTCTTTTTCTTGCAGTGGTAAATGGGAGTGTTTCCTTAGTTTCTCTTTCTGATTTTTCGTTGTTGGTGTATAGGAATGCCAGAGATTTCTGTGCATTAATTTTGTATCCTGCAACCTTACCAAATTCATTGATTAGTTCTAGTAGTTTTCTGGATTTTCTATATATAGTATCGTGTCATCAGCAAACAGTGACAGTTTTACTTCTTCTTTTCCAATTTGTATTCCTTTTATTTCTTTTTCTTCTCTGATTGCTGTGGCTCGGACTCCAAAACTGTTGAATAAGAGTGGTGAGAGTGGACATCCTTGTCTTGTTCCTGATCTTTGTGGAAATGCTTTCAGTTTTTCACCATTGAGTATGATGCTTGCTGTGGGTGGGTTTGTCATATATGGCCTTTATTTTGTTGAGGTACGTTCCCTCTATGCCCATTTTCTGGAGAGTTTTTATCATAAATCAGTGTTGAATTTTGTCAAAGCTTTTTCTGCATCTATTGAGATGATCATATGGTTTTTATTCCTTAATTTATTAATGTGGTGTATTACATTGCTTGATTTGCATACATTGAAGAAACCTTGCATCCCTGGGGTAAATCCCACTTGATCCTTTTAATGTGCTGTTGGATTCTGTTTGTTAGTATTTTGTTCAGGATTTTTGCATCTGTGTTCATCAGTGATATTGGTCTATAAATTTCTTTTTTTGTGATATCTTTTTCTGGTTTTGGTATCAGGTGATGGTGGCTTTGTAGAATGAATATGGGAGTGTTTCTCCCTCTGCAATTTTTTGGAAGAGTTTGAGAAGGATCGGTGTTAGCTCTTCTCTAA